>NC_089790.1:38484206-38539206 GCF_040412425.1 Macrobrachium rosenbergii
TTGATGTTTAGTTGCAGTATTCATCATTTTTTGAAGATGTGATTTTAAAATGTTAATTTTCTTACAGATAAATTGTATATCTTGTAATCTTGATGTGATAGTTGATTTTTCCCATTTTGAATGTATATTAATTGTAAATTGCTTGTATTATAACGACGAATTAAAGTTTATTTTTAGCATTATTAAACAGAGAGAGAAGGTAAATCTTATCTTCCAATTTACACTGGTGTCAATTAACTCGTGCTTAAAAAGACCCTCTTATCCTATCGAGATTGAGCTGTCAGCCAATATAACTTTTCTACTTATGAATTCATCATGTTTGTTTAACCCATTTTTATTAGCTGTGTTTGTGCTTCTTTTTAATCTGAGACAGAGACGGAGGAACAGTAAGGGAATTGACATGCTGTTACAAAATTTTGGGTCTAAAAGTGATGTTCTGTTTGTTCAGCTGTGAGTGTCCCGGGATATGTCTAAAATAAGAGACCAGGCGCTGAAGCTCAGTGTTTGTATTAAGATGTATACTTATTTTGAATGTATGTCTGGATGTATCATGTATTCTAGAAGGGCTTGTTGGAGTGTTATTGTTCCAAAGACAGTCACAGCCATAGGGTCCCTGAGATAAGCATCTCTATCTTTCTCTCTCAATAATCCCATTGTGTATATAAGGGATACTGAAGGTTTACTGTTTGTAAAAGCTCTGTTAAAACTCACCCCAGGAGTGTGTTAATTTTGTAGAAGGTGATCTGGAATATTGTTTTGTGCAAGTATTGTGGAAGTGTGCAATGGTGTAATAATTACAAAAGGTAATGTGGTGAATACTGAGTTTTGTTATGTTTAAGTCTTAGTGACTTGGCAGTGTTGTCTGTGAGAAAGTCTTAGAAAGACGTGAGTTTAACTTTTTCTTTTTTAAAAGAGAAGTAATCTTTTGAAAGATTGATATAATCTTTAAGCATATATTTTTGGTGGTTGGTGTATTAAATATATTTTTGGTAACTTGGTATATTTCCATTTTTGCATATTGCATTCTTATATGTCTGTGCTATCATATTACTATAATTTTATAATTACTGTGTTTTGGGTGATTTCATAACACTTTGTTAGTGCCTACCTTTTTATTGAGATTTTAGAGGGAATGTTTATGGGGTTTCAGTCAGTAATATTTTTGGTGAATGTTTGTGTTAATTAATCAGGTATATACTTGGCACAGTGATAGTTATGAATCTTACCTAACCAAATTGCTTTCTTAATAATTTAAAGTTTTGTGAATTAAACTTGATTAAAAATACTTAAATCTTACACTGTTGTCAATTAATAGTAAATCTTTTGAGATTGTGAACTTTGCAGATAACTTTTGAACTTAGAAATAAACCTGTTTGTTTAAAGTTTTTTCTGACATAGCATTTCATTTTGACCACCAGTAATTAGAGACATTAATGAATGTTAGGAAGGGGGTGATCTGTTTGTTCAGAGAGACTTATCTAGGTAAATAGAACCAGAGAGACAGTTACAGTGTTTGTTGAAGTGATACCCATTTTCCACTAGTCTGGAATAACAGGAATTGTTGGACCCATAACTTGAGAAGTTAGAGATTTTCTCAAGTGATAAGTAAGAGAGATGGGATCATTGTACCTTTAGTGATTCAGTCATACTCTTTTGTTATGAGGAAGAATCTGGTCGATGTGAGGTAACTGTTTGTTAGGGATTTGGAATAACTAGGTGCTTGATCACTTCGTGACAATATATATATATATAGACATCAAACAGAGAGAGGCATTCCCATCCCTTGCTCGCAGTACATATATATATATATATATATATATATATATATATATATATTATATATATATATATATATATATATATATATATATATACATATATTTACATATATATATATATATATATATATATATATATATATATATATATATATATATATATATCTGATTGTTTGATATATGGAAGACACATACACTAGATTTAGAACATGCTGCCCAGGTCTTAATTAGCAATGGCCATACCAACCAGGAAGTCATCAAGTGCATCCTTAGGACCATAGTTGAATGGTAACAGCAGAAACCTCACCTCACTGCACTAGAAGACATCCATACTCTTTCATCAGGGTGTGTTCCACACAAATTATAAAGAGGATGGGTGCACCCATCGCAAAATCATAGAAGGGAACTTCTGCCCTATAGCCACGGAGAAAAAGATCAGAGTAGTAATTTACTATAAAAGCAAGAAAACTAGTAGCCTGATCTTGCAGAACATCCTGGCACCTTCAGCCCAGGACCTTCTGAAGAGACCCAACGTTGTCTACAGGTACAAGAATGCCTCAGCACTTTACATCAGTGTGACTGCAATGAGATTTTCCAAGAGGTTCAGGAAGGTGCTACAGTAATCACTCTAAGAATGACCATAACATCAAAATAAAAAGAAGTAATATAATTCCCAATATTGAAATTATCGATAATGCAACAGATCATCACTGCCTTTGCCTCCTGGAGGTTCTAAGCATCAGAAAGGAAATACCTAGCTTGAATAATGCTAAGAAAACTTTCCTCCTCCTGAAGGTGGCACTTAGAATGCTGCCCATTGGCAGTCCTGGCTCAAATGAGTGACCAGTCAGGGGTGGCCTCCATCCAAGGTAAGTGGCCCTCCCAGTACCACCACCCATCCTGTTTCTAATGTCTGCACACAGAGACAGGTGCAACTATCAACATCTGGGAGAAGGGTTCACTCGGGGGCACTAATCTCCTAACAGCCAATCAGAATTCCAATCCTCTCCACTAGCAACCTGGACCCTTTATATACCAGCTGATGAGCCCATTCTAATAAGAACAAATGCACCCATCCTTAGGATAGCTGACGAGACGGGAGAAACCTTGACGCCCCTAGAGAACTTATACAAAGATTCTCCTCCCACCTGACAACCTGAAACTCTATGAAAGCATCACTGCTGAAAAAAAAAATCGGCCCCAAAGCGTATCAAACTGTGCAAGAGTCATGAAGGACATACCAAGCATCAGTGCATTAATAGGCGAGTGTTCCATAAAAATTTAATTGTTCTAGTACTAACGCTTTTTTATTACAATTTTTTTTACCTTTCAGTGTTGGGATTGCAATTGCAACCAAAGTGTAAAGTCAAATTACGGGCACTGTAGGAGGAAAATAAGAAACTTATGGGTTTCTATTAAATGGGTGAATATTATTTTGCAATAATATATGTTCATTTCCCTTCTAAATAAGCCGCCTTTAAGATCTGAAGCTGCAAGGAAAGAATTTTTACAACCAAAACTTGACTGAATTTTAAACTCAATAATGTCTGTACATTGTTTTACAGAGCTCATGAAATTAGCAATAACTGGCAGTCTTTTTATGAGGAAATTTTGATTTAAATTCTGAACAACCAAATATCAAGTTCACCAAGGAAAGGAAAAAGGAAAACTTAAACACCCTTTGATATACATAAACAATCTGTAAACAAATTTTTTCATGAGTTCATATCCATTCTATAAACTAAGATGGTATTCTATTCTGTAAATATCTGAATAAAAAATCATGATGCACAGCATTAAAGGCCTTTGCTGGACCTGATTTCAAAGCAGCTTAATTTAATTCACTTTTAGTTACATTATCAATGGTACTACGAATATTATGGTTCAAGGTCAGTATTGATTTCTCCCTTACTCACCCATACTGTTTTGCAGATATTAACTTAGCCCTTACTTTCTTTAATCGATTTCCGAGCACCCCAGCCATGAATTTTCAGTCGACATTCAGAAACGAAATGGTCTTCTAATCACTCAATGACTGGTCTTTGGCCTCCTTGTTTAGTAGTTTTATCTGACTAGTCATTTATGGTGCTGTTAACTGTTCACATTCAAGAGCTTTCTTAACAACCATGAACAGTTCATGTTTTAAAAGAATCTAAAATTCCTTATAAATTTCAGCAGGCTGACAGCCCATACCTTGGAGCATTCCCATTACAGCATAATAAATTACAGCATACGGTTCCATTTAATCTAGACACGCTGCCGGGGCCGGGGTGGGGAGCAAGCCAGCCCGACTCAGCGCCAGTTACAAGCCCAGATGAAATAGGGAGGATAGATGTCAGGAAGGGCATCCGACCATAAAAACCTGACATGCCAAAACTTAATATGGAATGAACCATATGGAACAGAATAGTGCTAGGGCATACTTCATAAACAACACACAGATACATCACCCTAACTCTGTGACTTAGCAAGGGCTACTGCACCATGAGCATGTGCAGCTAAAGAAGTTAGCTCACATAGGCTTTAGAGTGCGCCAGTTTAATGCTGGGTCCATGGCAGGGAGAGAAAGGGAGATGGCTGATCTTATGAGGAGGAAGAAAGTGGATGTTTTATGTGTTCAGAAACACGATGGAGAGGAAATAAAACAAAGGAGCTTGGTGATGGATACAAATTGTTTTATAGTGGAGTGAATGCATAAGGTAGAAAAGGAGTTGGTATAGTTCTGTCTGGGGAACTGAAAAATGCAGTGACGGAGGTGCATGGGAAGAATAACTGAATCATGAGATTGAAGATATTCTGTGGAGGAGAAGTGATGAATATTGTTAGTGCATTTGCACCAAAAGTGGGTTGCACAGAAGAGAAGAACTATTCCTGGAATGAAATAGATGGAATGATGCAGGATCTGGAAGAGCATGAGAGAGCTGTGGTGGGGGCAGGTTTGAATGGCCATGTGGGAGGTGAAAATGGCATAATTGGACGTGTGCATGGAAGTCATGGGATAGGTGAGCGAAACCCAGAAGGAGAGAGTATAATGGACTTTGCCATGGCAACTGACGTGGCAATAGTAAGTACATTTTTTAAAAAGAAAATGGAACACCCAAATACCTATAGGAGTGGTGGTAGATGCTCTCAAATAGATTACTCTCTTTACAAAAAGCAAAGGCTATTGGAAGTCAAAAATTGCAAAGTTGTCCCAGGTGACCATGTAGCCGCCCCAGCACAGACTTTTATGTATGAAATGAGAAAAGAAAACCAAAAGAAAAGTAGTAAGAAAGATCAAGTGGTGCAAGTTATTAAAGGGTGATGATAGGAGAAAAGAGTTTAAAAGATGGGGTCGGCGGAAATTGATAGAGAAAGTGAAAATGTTAGGAAGTATGAAAAGGAAGTACCTGGGGAAACATCTGCGATGGTATGGAAGAAAAAGGAGAGCTGGAGGTGGGATGAAGCCAGTGCCAGTGAGAAGAAGGCAAAGAAGAAATGGTAAGAATCACTGTTAGGGACAGGCATAGAGAGAAAATCAAGAGGTGAAGAAGGTGGTAGCTTAAGGTAAGGCAAGGGCATATGGCAACGTATAATACAGAACTGGGAGCAAGGGAAAGGCTGAAGAAGATGCTGGAACTATCAAAGGTCAGAAACACAAGCACCAAAGATATCACACATATTAAGCAAATTTAAGATCGAAATGGTATTGTACTTTGAAAGGAGGAAGATATATTGAAAGGTTGGAAAGAGTATTTTGAACAACTGCTGAATTAAGGCACTGAAAGACTAATAAGAGAGGATGGGCAATTGAACATGGGAATGGTAATAGGTTTCTCTAGGCAAGAAATGCTAAACGCCCTGAAGGAGATGAAGAATGGGAAGGCGACAGGCCCAGACCTGATCCCAGTTGAAGTATGGAAGGCATTAGGAGATGAAGGAGTGGAAATCCTTTATATTCTGATGGAAAAGATTTTAGCTCTAGAGAGGATACCAGAGGAGTGGAGGGAAAGTATATTGATACCAATTTTCAAATGCAAGGGGGATGTTCAAGAGTGTTATAATTATAGAGGTATTAAACTGATGTCCCACAGCTGCTGAGCCCATGTTGGTACTCGTCTATGCCCTGGAACAAATAATCTTTAGAAAATGGGTAGTTAACAATAAATTTTATGGAGGAGAAACGCCATCGCATTGCCTCCTTCAGCTTTGTTAGTGAGTGGAGTTGGTTAGTGCTGTTTTGTTTAACAAACTGAAAATGAATACAAAGAAAACTATCGGTGTACAGAACAATAGTAATATTAAAGTAGTGGTGAAGTTGGATTCAGAATAGACGCTTGCTGATGTTGTCCAAGAGCATAAGGTTATCAGATTAAATAAGATGAATAATGTACAGATAATAAATCTTGGCTCATCAATGACTTAAGTGTCAACAAGGGCATTTCGATTGAGTGAATATGGGAAAGTGGAAAGTATAGGACATCTTAAATACACTGTGGATGCCTTCACTGGTCTGATAAATGGGACCTGCACTTCTGAGATGAAGCTCAGAAAGAATATTCCCTCATCAATCTGTATTTCTGGATTTATTATCATCATCATACATAATGGGCACAAGCGAACGTGTTACAGATGTGGACAAGAAAGTCACATAGTTAAAGGCAGAGCAAATAAGAGATAAGAACAACTGCGCAGATTAAATGAAGAAAACATTTCTAGTATGACATAAAGGAATAATATACTGTAGATTGGGAAAATTAAGAATCAGTAAACTCTGAAGCTGGAGGAAAGAAAACGGTGAAAGATAGAGGAGAAATTGATGAAGAGATAACAACTGAAAATAGCTACGAAGACATCAGGGAATAAGAACCCGTTTGGCTATAGGTTTCACTAGATTAGGAAGCAATCAGGAATGTCACAGAAAGCGTTCTTTATGAAAATGTGAAAATGGCAACAACCATGAAACAGATGAATAGACGACTCTGATTTCCCGCTCCAAGAATGAGAGATCAGTTCAAGTGAACGTTCAAACAAAGTACTCGGGTAAGACAAAGACAAATGATTGTTCCTGTAATAACAGAAAAATAATTACCTGAAAAAAACAAGGGATCTTGATGGAAAAAAGAGAAAATAAGGGAAAGAAACTCACAGAAAGACGGCAAGCTTGTATTAATGATATTTTAAGTATCCGCATAACATTCAAAAGGACAAGGATCAGTTCAGTCTGACGAAATTATTGATGGCTTGAATAATGTTCAAAAGGAAGAGGAGAAGAGTTGTGATAACAGACTAATTAAAATACCAAATGTTTTGACGTTTCACTTATCTCAATATAGCTTTGGTAAATATCAACGGTCCATGTACTGCGGACAAACAAATCACATTAACGAGTTTAATGTACTTGCATCATCAAGACAGTGTGTGTATTCAAGAATATAACTTGAAAAATCTAATCCAGTTATATGATACTGGAAAGCATTTATTAAATTATATTGAAGCCCAGCCTTCTATTCAAAGGCAGCTATGCAACACTGAATAAATAAAATGTAACAAGTGAAGATTTTAAGCTGTGAGACGGATGTTGAGGAATATATCATTAATGCTAGATGTCATTTGGTGGATTTAGAATTACAACTCATTAATGTTTATGCTCGTTCAGGAAATGAAAAGAAAAGTAAAGGAGAAGAGTTAATCCAAAACGTTTATAGTACTGTAGACATAATTTGCAAAATTTAATAATCGGAGGAGATAAAAGCACAACCAGCAAAACTTATGTGAAAGGTCTTTACAACAATGTTGTCAATACTTAAAATATTCCAATATCACTGTCTAGTTATAATGTAATTAAAAATAGGATCAAAAATAGATAAACTCAGTATAGGCAAATGCGACTGAAAATCCTCAGCGATACATTTGTACATGAAAATATTGCTGAAACTTAGGATACGTTGGAGCGTAGAAGATATCCAGATTTTAATTCCATTTTAAGTTGGTGGTATTTTACTAAAAATAAGCTCACAAAAATTTGTCGTAAATATTAAAAAATTAACAAATAAAAACTATGGAATATTTAATTTTTACAAGTCAGTCTTGAGAAGTAAATATGAAGCTCACTTAATTATAGGCAAGAAATTTGAGGAAACTAACATGCTAAAAGAGCGAAATCTGTTGCGGATAAATATACGAGCAAAAATAGGCGAATGAATATACAGTGAAAAGGTATCCTTATTTGTACTGGGAAAAGAGAAAAACTCCAAAAATTACATAATGGAAGCGAAAAGCTATACAGTGAATTTTATGTCTTTCATATCAAACTGTGTGGCTGGAAATGTTAAAGTAGAAAAGGAAATCAATATGCCAGCTGAAGTGGTGACCCAATCTGAAGTTTGGAATGCCATTTGTAGCATGAATTATTTTTATTATTATTTCAGCAGATGAAACATATTCACATGGAACAAGCACACAAAGGCCATTGACTTGAAATTCAAGCTTCCAAAGAATATTGGTTTCAACCTCCAACAGCAAGGAAAATGTCTGGGAATTGACGGATTATCGGTAGAAATTTATAAGATTATGTGGAATACTATAAAAGCAGAGTTTGTAAAAGTAATAAGATATGCATTCCAAGAACCTGTAATGTGTCTTGGTGGTAATAAAAGAATAATAAAAATGGCTCTAAAAATAGAAATCAACATTTGCTAGATAACTGGCGACCCATCATTATGTTTAATGTAAATCATAAAATAATAGCAAATAGGATGAAATCTTGGATTGCCCTACTGAGAGATATAGTCTACTTTGTAAATAAACAAAATATTCCTACTACTCTAATTATCCTTGACTAATGTAAAGTCTTTGATGGAGTTGGTTTAAACTTTGCTTTTCGAATATTATAAAAATAAAGATTCAAATTATTCAGTCTTTACACCAGTACTGGAAGCTCTTTATGTATAAGTGGCAGGTTTTCTGAAAGTTTTCTTATGCCAAGATCTGTGAGACGAGGGTTCCCATTGTCTCTGAAGCGTTTTGTAATTGCCCAAGGGCCTCTACAGAGAGTTACCAAGTTCTCAAAAGTTCTCATTTAAAGCTTCCTAACGATTTGCTGCTGAGATACTGGATTATGCTGATGATACCTCATTTCTGATTAACTCTAATAAGGCAATTATAGAAAGTTTCATGATAACTGAAAATTTTGAAGGCGCTGCAGGAACGTCACTTAATCATTAGAAAACAAGCATCATCGGGTTAGCCTGCTGGAAGGACCACACAAAACGGCCAATTAGTCAATTGAAAATTATCATGAGATCGTTTCAAGTACTTAGCCCTATATACAATACTGACTATGCAACATCAGAACAGGAACACTTGCTAAGTAATAGAAATTTTGACCAGCAATATTCAAGAAAACCTTCCTCACTTCAGAAAGTAATATTGATAAATTCAAAAATAGTAGCTAAAACATGGTACATATCAGATGTTCCCCATTCTATGGATATTTGGAAATCCATAGAAAACGCATTTTTAATTACCTTTGGAATGGGAACTATCACCCCATTAACTTAATGATAATGTCTATGGGGCATTATTGCAAACTTAGGACAATGTACCTCGTCAGTTTTAAAAATATAAATAATGCTTTAATTCTTTTCACTTCTTAACATAAAGAATTTATTACATTTTTCTCATAGGGTGATTGAAATGTGAAAAATATCCCACAGAAAATAATGAATTAAATATGAAACAAGAATTGAAGAGACTTATCCATTATTAAACTAGAATGACGTTGGGAAAGTATAAATCTTATTCAAATATGTACATGAAGCATTAGCAACCAGAGACAGGCTTTTCTAGATGAATATTTCAGATTCCAGATCATGCGTATCTTGTGAACAAACTGAGAGTGTAATGTATTCAACTTATTTTTGTAAGCGTGTTGATGTAGTCTATAAATGATTTATTTCTTTTATGAAATTTATACAAAATGAATATCTATTAAAGCATCTATTAATGCATCTTAGGCCGGGTATTCACGATTAGGTTTACCTGTCAGTTCACCAATGACCATTCGACAAATGAGCATCCACACATAAAGAATGGAACTTTTAGTCAGACAGTCAACTCGAGGTCATCACCCTCAGTTCTCACCTAGCCTACATCATGGCAACACTATATGGCAGCAATGGAAACTCACCTGGCTGATAAGGAGGTGGAGCTACATAGACTAGCTGCTGTGGCAGTTCACTTAAGATAATAAAGAAGCAAAAAGGTGTAATAGAGTCTGGTCTAAATATTGCCTATTAAAGAGAGATATCTATTCTGATACAATATTAATGAATAAAGTTAAATTAGAACTGGTGGTTGGTTTAGTTATTTATGAAATGGACTGTGAAGCCTACTTTCAATAGTAACACCTTTCATAAGAAGGCAGGACACTGGCCTAGACCTATACCAAACTGTTTGTCACATGGAAATATTTTTTTATTTTTTATCATAAGATTTGGACTCACAACGGCCTACAAATAGCACCACAGGGTCTAACAATGGAATGAATTAGTTCTATACATAGCTTATTCATATTCCAGTCTGAGCGGCTGAGATCCTTCCCAGGCGTAAACTGGCAGTGAACTGTCATAAAATCGTTGCTTACCCATCCACACGTGCGTCCACCTGTCAGTCGGTCAGAAGAACTTTCGGTAATTCAATCGGTTCATCCATTCTGGCGAGTGGACTGATTCTGCCTACAAACTGTCATCTACACGTAAGTTTTGACGTCAGTATCGATGAACTGACAGGTGGATTGACAGGTAAACCTGATCATGAATACCCGCCCTTACAAAGAAGGATCAAAATGCAGATTATGTAAATAGACTTTGGTCTACTTTTCAATAATAGATGTATATTGACAAAATTGTAAGGATACAAATGTAAAACTTACTTTTCTGATAACTCAAATATGTGACGTCCAGTACATGAAATTATGAGATCCTTGTAAAAACAAAACGTAAATATTATGGACTAAGTGTAAAATTTGCATTATTTTGTATTCATAATAAAAGATAGTTGGAATTAAGTTAATGCATGCTATGGTATTCCTTATAGATGAAAAATCCTTTTTGATTAGCTGTCAGGGCAGGACTGAGATACCACATTATTAGATCTTATTTCCACTTAGCTGTTGAAATCTCATGATGTCATTGCGATAAGCTTTCAAAATATCAAAAATAAATTCACGCACTTCGTTGTATTTGGGGTTAGACGTAAACAACAATTCCACAGATCCCGGTCTCAGCTTGGTTTAATGTGCCCATAGTAACGTCACTGGTGGCACTACAGTGACGTCATACTAGTGTGAATCTCCTGCATTTCGGTCAAAAGACCAAGTTCCGAGCACCAACAACACCAAAACTTTTCGTTTCTAATAAGCACACAACTGATATTTTAACAGATGGTTATCGTTTAATCTCCTTTATACAGAGTCTCATATTTACTGTAGAAAAAAAAAATAGATAGAGTCTATGCAGAATGATGAAAGGCAAATTAACGAAATACTTTACCAAAGAATATGTAAATATATGATACTTTGATTTCCTTTTATAGATCTATGATGTATTATGTGAACCTCATTTTTTGTAAATGACTGTAAACAAAATGTACTAATAAAATCAATCTAAAAGAAAACGTGTAGGTACTGCATTTATATTGTGTCCAAATTATTGCCTCTAAACCACTTACCACGTCCAATAAACGAAGAAATAAATGGAGCTCAAAACCTTTGCGTTTGTTTACGCCTCTCTTCTAGCATTTTGGAAGACTTGAGTTTACCTGAGTTAGGAAATTCTATTTCCTTTCACGTTGTCTGTACATTTTTCGTAATGTGTAAAGGGGACGGGAGCAGCAAAAAATGGTACTCCATTTTTGCGTAGATAAGGTAGCCCAAGGGTAGCCTAATAATAGTTGTTATTAGAATTAAGAAGAAAAATTCACCATATCACACTATAAGTTGAGTTAAAAGAAGATGTAAAAGAAGATCAAACCAACAAACATGACTCTTCATTAACATACCAGGAAGAAACGGAAGATGATCAAAACATGATGTACTCTGAAACAGTGTCAAATAATAATTTTCCCTATTGCAAAAACAAAACATTCAAAGTGTATTGGAATATTTAGAGTCTTTGATTATATTGTCATTATTGCACCGCAAATCGTGAAGTGGATTCACGATTTATGGCAAACAAAGTTTTGGTTATGCTAGAGTTCAGCTCATCGCCCCTCAACTGCATAACTTTTCCAATTTTTACTAGAGCTCTTTTAACAAACATATTTTAAAAAATTACACCCCTTGCACCTCGTACTCTTCAATCTTACCGTCAAGGTAATCAAACATATCACTATAAAAAAGTAAAGTAAACAAACTATCAACTTTGATGATAGTAAAGAATTCTGGCTCCTTGAATACTGGTGACTTTAGTCACAAACAATTGCCAACCTCATTCGGCTTCATATCAAGAAATATGTATATGATGTTTTTTAAAATTTAGTCACGGCGAGTAATCGAGAAGAGGAAAGTTTAATATTAGATGTTAAGAAATGGTTACCACCCATTCCTCTCTTTTTGTTCTTTATGTCGTAAGGGTGACAATCCAACAATTTTCAAAAGATTAGTGACATTTTCTCTCACCACTTGTGTTTTATTTTCCACTTTGCATCATAACGCTTGTATCTCCTTATACATACACACACACACACACACACACACACATATATATATATATATATATATATATATATATATATATATATATATATATATATATGTGTGTGTGTGTGTGTGTGTGTGTGTGTGTGTGTGTGTGTATGTATTTCTGTGCATGTGTGTTTTGTGGCATTTATATTTAAAATTTGTTATAAAGTCACCCTACAACTGGATTTGGGCTCTTTAGACCCCTAATTCTAATAGGTATGTGCAAATTACTATCATTTTAGCAGAAAAAATAGCGATAGGTGCAATGCAAATATTCCTTTATCAAAGATCTAAGCTGTCTTGGATTTTTTAAAGGAAAGGAGCATTGATCTAGACATGTTAATTACAAAAGCTCCTGTGAAGGACATCTGCATTCGTTAGGCTGATTCAGTGACAGATTTCCCCATCGATATTCGAAAGGGAAGATTAATAGCATTATTGATCCAGTAATGATGAGGCTGAATTATGTTTCTTTTGTTTTGATTGTTACTCTATTTTATTATCTACCTCTACAAAGAATAATTCACAAAATGCTATTGGTTCAGGGAGAAAATATTTCATCTACCCATGTTATCTAATTCAACTAATGAACGTATTTCTGTCTGCACGAATCGTACCAATGTTGGCCTTCCGGTCTCTTTAACATATTTTCTTGTGATAACCTTGATAAAATTGACTGTCTGAGATGATTTTGTTGTATTAAGAAGCGCAACTTTAATATCAGACGGGTTCATAGAAAACGCAAGTAATAAAATCGAAATGATTTTTGGTAGTGGATGTGCAATGCCTAAACCTGACGAGACAATAGTATTCTTAATGAAACTCAGGTCAAAGGAAAGGGACAAAGCAGGAAACTAGGTCTTAATTGAAAACACGCGTGGCTTCCTGGTCTAAAACATTTCATATGATACTGGATATAACCAAGTGATTCCCCTTCTAAGGATCTGTATGAATAATACAAGTAGTGGTCTAGAATTACAGTAAAAAACCGAATTCGTGCTTTCTAAATATGCAGTTTCTCCAAGTTCCTAGGACAGGAAGTAGTTCATTGCTGATCCAAAGATTTTTTATTTGCACTCATGTTTGGTTTACCAACGGCTTTTCTATATCATAATTGATGGAGGGGCCAATTCAAGGGATCGTTAACCCTTTCTTGCTAGTTATTCCTTCCAGGAATTTTCATAACATTACGTAGTTACCTATGTATTCCACAATAGAATAGTTTGTAATAACGTTTAACAATTGCCAGGAGACTTGTGCAAAGAGCTATTTTGTTTGTTCAGGCCAGAGGTTTGTGTGCATACCTTTTGACAGAAAAAAGCTCTCCTTTGAACGATTTTAACGATTTGTGTTAATATTCACGATATATCCATATTGATAAACTACAGTCAAATAAGGAAGGTAATGCAACATTCCATGCGATCATGTAAACAGTTTTGGTGTTCGCTCTTGAACATAACTGTCCTTATGCTTATTTGATGCGCTGTGTACATTGTATGCGTATATGTTATGTAAGTGAATGTGAATTTTAGTCTGATATGACAACTAGGCAAAATATTCAAAGAAATAAAACTTCCACAACACATCTAAGAAGCAAACACATAAAACCTCACTGGAAACGTCTTGCTGTGGACCTCTGGCGCCTCCCTGTTATTGGAAAAGGCATGTAGATAAAAATGGAACATAATGACCACTTTTCTCTAAGCTATATGTTTTTTATAATAACCTCATGACCTCTTAAGTTACCGATTTCTTCACACTTTTGGGTGCGCTTATCACTAAAAAACCAAGGATCCACATGAATCTAGTGAAGAAATCTCTGTCGTGGCCAAGTAGTCAACATTACCCCATTCTGATATACCGGGTGCGGGTTAGGATCCTACCACTGTCATCAGAATTTCTTCATTTGATTCTTCATTTGGATCTAAGGCTTTACAGTGACAAGCGTATCCAAAAAGTGTGAAAAATCAAGAAGCAGACAGGTCATTGTCGTTATTATATATATATATATATATATATATATATATATATATATATATATATATATATATATATATATATATATATATATATATATATATATATATAATGTATCTGTGTGCGTGTATATGTAAGTGTGTGTGTATTCACAGAAGACCTAAAGGACCCAAATGATATGGAAGGTATTCCTTATTTCCGAGCTTTCAGTGGCTCCTCCTTCTCCTCCATCTTCAAGGAACCGGATAATGAAAAAACACACGCGTCAGACGTACACATAAGAACATGATCGTCAACGGCTGCCTATGTTAATCCTGGACTGTGACTTGGGTATTAGGTCTCGCCCCGCAGGCATCGCCTCCATGTGACGTTATCAGCGACATGCTTTCTCCTTCAGGGCGTTCATTAACTTGATTAATCATTTCCAATGTTTATTCACCTTTTTCTCTACGGCTTCGTAAATTATATGACAAGTAGTGAAATTCTAATAGTTGTTTCCTTCAATGGTCTTACTGGAACACGTTTCAAGAGCGTTGTCTACTATGAGGAGTGAGGTTTTGTCCGTATTACGCATTACGATTTTTTATCCCAAACCATTCTATGACTTTTTGCCAGAAATTTTTTACCATAGCTCAGGCTATGATATATATATATATATCTATATATATATATATATATATATATATATATATATATATATATATATATATATATATATATATATATATATATATATATATATATATATATAATGGATGTATGTATGTGTATGTTCCACATACACTCTGAAAAGCATTGAGCAATTTCAACCAAACTTGGTATACATATGACTTAGTATCTCGAAATGAACACAGTGGGTGTAAGACATCACAAGCACCAAAGGGGGTAGGGGCGGAAGGCATCTCTGAAACGGGGCTGGTCATTCCCGTAGACTTAGTAACATCACGAATTTATCACACCTAATTTCGGTATACTATGTGACTTACAGTACATCACGAAAAAAATGCTGTGGTGGTAAGACATCAATGACAACAAAGTGGGTGGGGGTTGGAAAGGGGCTGAGAGAGAGAGAGAGAGAGAGAGAGAGAGAGAGAGAGAGAGAGAGAGAGAGAGAGTATTAGTGAGAAGAAAGAGGGAAAGGGACATGGAGGGTTGGAGAGAGAAGAGGGAAAGATTCAGGGAGCGTTGGAGAGAGAAAGAGAAAAAGAGACCTTACCTTACCTTACAGACCTTACAGTTCGTTCGGGTTGTCCCAGGTCCCTCAGTGTGAGGCACCTCTGATGTCTAACTAGAGAATTGCTAATGCATCTTCTGGTATATTTTGCATCTTCCAGTCTTGGATGGTCTGGGATGCATCTTAGATATTTGTCAAGCTTATTCTTAAACACATCTACGCTCACTCCTGATATGTTTCTCAGATGAGCTGGTAGTGCATTGAATAGACCCTGCATCATCGATGCTGGTGTGTGGTGCATTAATGTCCTGTGTGCTTTCCTTAGTTTTCCTGGTATCGTTTTGGGTACTATTAACCTACCTCTGCTTGCTCTTTCTGATATTTTTAGCTCAATGATGTTTTCAGTAATTCCTTCTATCTGTTTCCATGCCTGGATAATCATGAAGCATTCTCTTCTTCTTTCAAGACTATATAAATTTAAGAATTGTAGTCTTTCCCAGTAGTCAAGGTCCTTAACTTCTTCTATTCTAGCTGTAAAGGATCTTTGTACACTCTCTATTTGTGCAATATCCTTCTGGTAGTGTGGGTACCATATTATATTACAATATTAAAGTGGACTACGTACGTACATTTTATAAAGCATAATCATGTGTTCGGCTTTTCTTGTTTTGAAGTGCTGGAACAACATTCCCATTTTTGCTTTGCATTTTGCCAATATTATTGCTATTTGGTCATTGCATAACATATTCCTATTCAACATCACACCAAGGTCTTTAACTGCTTCCTTATTTGTGATTGTCTCATTATTAGGACCTTTATATGCATATAGCATTCCTTCTTTATCACCATAGTTTATTGATTCAAATTTATCAGAGTTAAATATCATCCTATTTACCTCTGCCCATTTATATATATTGTTTAGGTCTCTTTGTAGCGAGTTCCTATCTTCATCACAAGTAATCTCTCTACTTATTCTTGTGTCATCCGCGAAACTTCTCACTACCGAGTCCTTGACATTACTGTCTATGTCTGTAATCATAATCAGAAACAGCAATGCAGCTAACACCGTACCTTGTGGCACACCGGATATTACGATAGCTTCATCCTATTTCTCGTCGTTAGCAATCACTATCTGTTTTCTGTTTGCAAAAATTATTTTATCCATCTTCCAACTTTATCCACAATGTTATGTTTTCTAATTTTTTTTGCTAATATATTATGATCTACCTTGTCAAAAGCTTTTGCAAAGTCTAGGTAAACCACATCTGTATCTTTTTCATTTATCATATTTTTATATATGCTTTCGTGGTGAGCTAACAGTTGGGTCTGTGTACTTCTTGCGGGTACAAAACCATGTTGTCCTGTATTAAACAAACTATTTTTCATTAAATGTTTCATTATATATTTTTTCATTACCCTTTCGTAAACTTTCATAATATGAGATGTCAGACTCACAGGCCTATAATTACTTGCCTCTAGTCTTGATCCACCTTTGAAAGTTGGGGTAACATACGCTAATTTATGCTCATCATAAATCTTTCCTGTATCTATACTTTGTCTTTATAATATTGCTAGCGGCTTGGCGATTGAATGAACCACTTTCTTTAACAAAATGGCAGGAACACCATCAGGTCCTGCTGCTGATCCATTTTTAATCTCATTAATAGCCTGCACAATATCGGCTTCAGTAATATCTATGTCTGATAAATAATCACTATTTTCATCTCTTATTTCTGTATTATTATCTTCATTATCAATTCTAGGTGTGAATTCACTCATATCTTTCTGCTAATATGTTACATATTTCCTTTTTTTCATTTGTTAATCGTCCTTCAATTCTTAGAGGG
This sequence comes from Macrobrachium rosenbergii, assembly GCF_040412425.1. NCBI lineage: Eukaryota > Metazoa > Arthropoda > Malacostraca > Decapoda > Palaemonidae > Macrobrachium > Macrobrachium rosenbergii. Next base: position 38,501,706 of record NC_089790.1, read on the forward strand.
CCTATTTCTACTCTTATTTTATTCATCTTTTTTGCATATGAGTAAAAATTTTGGGGTTTTGTTTGATATTTTGTAGGGTCTTTTCTTCAAGGTCTTGATTTTCTTTATCTTTTGACTGTATAATCTTATGTTCTGCATTTTCTATCTTACTTTTTAGCTCAATCATTTTCCATGCATTCTTTTCTTTTGCAAGAACTTTTTTCCACTTTCTGATTTTCTGGAACAAGATCCTTCTGTCTTTTGGTATGTTTGACTGATGTTTACCTTTCTTCTTTGGTATATATTTTTCCACTATTTCCTATAAAATTTTATATAATATATCCGTATTTACCGGTATATTATCACTTACGAATATGTTTTCCCAGTCTTTGTTTAATTCTTCATTTATTTTTAACCAATTTATATTTTTACTATAGAAATTATATTTTCCATATCCTTCCCATTTTTTTCTCTTGCTTATCTCTGTTTTCAATAGTTTTGGAACGGACTGTTAATTCTATGACATTATGGTCTGAAATACTCGTATTATACACTTATTTCTTTAACATAGTTCATCTCGTTCACAAATACTAGATCTAAAATATTATCCTTTCTTGTTGGTAGGTGATTTATTTGCTGAATGTTATGTTCTAGTAGCATATCTAATAGATTTTCAAATTACGTCTTATCTTCTGCGCTACTATTACTCTCCTTTTTATATGTATAAATACAACCACAGTCTCCTATTCGTTCTTTCCATTCTACGAAAGGAAAGTTAAAGTCTCTGGATAGAAGTATAGTCCAGTCTTTGTGATTTCTACATATATCATCCAATTTGTCAATTATTATATCAAACTCTTTAGTATTCAGGGTCTGTATATTACAATGTTTACTAATTTTTCAGATTCAAATTCTACTGCTATTAATTCACATTCTGTGTTACTATATTTCTCACAGATTTTTTCTTGATTGGTGTCTCTCCTATATATCGCGGTTCCCCCTTGATTCCTATTTTTTCTATCAGATCTATAAGTTTGGAAACCCATTATCTGATCATCATTACCAATCTCTTGTGAGGGAGAGAGTGAGAGAAAGAAAGAGGGAAACGAAGTGTGTGAGAGAGAGAGAGAGAGAGAGAGAGAGAGAGAGAGTTTATTAGTTGTCATTCAGAGTTTTCCTGGGCAGCGCCGGGTTGTTAGCCAATATATATATATGTATATGCATATATATATATATATATATATAGATATATATATATATATATATATATATATATATATATATATATATATATATATATATATATATATATATATATATATATATATATATATATATATATATATATATATATATATATAGTATATATATATATATATATATATATATATATATATATATATATATATATATATATATATATATATATATATATATATATATGTATATATATATATATATATATATATATATATATATATATATATATATATATATATATATATATATATATATATATATATATATATATATATATATATATATATATAAGCATTAAGCTACAAACGTCCTTTAATATCAATTCGCTCTACCTCGGAAATAATATATTTTCATATATGTTACCGAAGGGAATTTTTAGTTTATAATAAGTTCGTCGTCCCGTGAGCTCGAACCAGCGAAGGACAAGAACTCAGGACTACAGTGACGCCTTAGCCCACAAAGACAACAAGTGAGGTATAAGTTATTACCGACCCTCACCTACAAATCACCGTCGAACTCGGGTATTTGTATTAGAATCAGTATCAACCCACCTCTGCCATGCTAACCTTGTAGTGCGTTTGTCGCACGTAGCCATATTATGAATGAAATTTTATCACATCACCGTGATTCATATACAAGCATTAAGCTACAAACGTCCTTTAATATCCAATTCGCTCTACCTTGGAAATAATATATTTTCATATACGTTACCGAAGGGGAATTTTTTAGTTGATAATAAGATCGTCGTCCCGTGGGCTCGAACCAGCGGATGACAAGACCTCAGGACCACAGTGACGCCTGAAGAAAACAAGTTTATATGATATTGAGCCAACTTTCGAAATATATTACCAAACTCTTGTCTCCGCTACTTGGAACTATCTCAGATTCTCACGTATATAATAGTCTAGATTTAGTTGATAAATTTAACAAAATCACTTTTTGCCCCACTGATAGATTCGTTAGTTTTGCTGTTTGTTCCCTTTTTACTAAAGTCCCTATAGATTCCATTTTAGAGTATCTTAGTAATGAATTAATCCATCACGAATTACCTCTTCCTGTAAGTCGTAAGTCATATCATTTCTCTCACTAGGTTGTGCATTTGTGATTGTAAGATTATATTCAATGGTGCATTTTACCAACAAATATTTGGTATGTCAATGGGCAACCCTTTATCCCCACTCTTCTTAAACTTGTAGATGGAATTCTTTGAAAAAACGATATTTACCTAATATCATTTATACTCCTTTAAAGTGGTATAGGTATGTTGACGATATTTTAGCTGTTTTGCCTGCTGGTATTGATGTAAATGATTTACTCTGTAATTTGAACAACCAGGTACCATCCATTAAGTTTACGTTAGAATTAGAAAAAGACAATTGTCTCCCTTTCTTAGATGTTTTAATACATAGAGAACCATTTCAATGTAAATTCAGTATTTATAGGAAACCAACCAATAACTTAACTTATGTCCATTTTTATTCAGGCCATCACCTCAACATCAAAATATCAATTTTTTCCTCTATGTTTTTATGAGCCTTGCGCATTGTCAGTCCCCAGTATTTGGATAAAGAAATTGAATATATAAGAAAAATATGGACAGATTTATGTTATTCTTCACATATACTAGATATTTGTTATAATAAAGCCCACAAAAAGTTTTATAGTGAAAGTAACATGAAGAAAGACACTCCTAAGAACATTCTTAGTTTGCCTTATTTTAGTGGTTTTGAAAACATAAAATCATTGTTAAAACCTTTTAATGTAAATCTCGTTTTTTCTTATAATAACACACTCAAAAGAATGTTAATAAAAAATAGCCCTAAAGAAAACAACAACATAATATATAAAATTCCATGTTTGGATTGCCCCTCTTTTTATATTGGCCAATCTAGCAAAGATTTAGATGTATGTATTAAGCAACATAAGTATTCAGTCAAAGCTGGACAAGCATTCAATGCTATATTCATTCATTTAAGTGAAAACTCTCACAGGATAAATTGGACTGATAGTTCAGTGATTGCCAGATCGAAAGATTTCTCTTCAAGAAATCTATTGGAGTCCGCTATTATCCATCTTACTTCCAGTTGTAATTTTAATCTTAGCCCTGGCATGTATTATTTGGACCCTGTATTAGAAAAATGTTCAAGAATGACCTAAAAGATAAAATCACTGACTTAATTACAAGGTAGCTATTTATATATTTTCTATATATCCGTATGTTTAATATAATTTATTTTTTATTTGTAAAAATGTTCATCTTGCAAAAGTTATTTTTGTTTAAAAAAAGAGAATTATTGTGTTGTACTAAAATTTTTAGGTGGTCAGTCACGAACCTGTATAATCTTTTAATTGTCCTGTCCCTGCTCCTGAACGGTTGATCCTAATCCTTTGTAAAAACCTCTTAAATATTTAATCCAGTTTTGGTAGTTCTACTAATTCTTCAATTGTGTTGGATTCTAGGTACATATGTTTCCTTTATAATCCCCATCTGTCATTTATATGAGCTTTCTTTGTAAACATACTTTTTTATTCCTTCAGTCTGCTAAGTAAAGGACTATAATTATAGCGTCGAAGGGCCTCGCAGCACTCTAGTGTTTCCGTTTCCTTCGTGGATTTTATCTTTATTTATACATTCATCAAGTTCCATATTTTTCGGATTTTATCTTTATTTATACATTCATATATATTCCATATTTTCGAGATTCAGTTATACATATATATGTGTGTATATATATATATATATATATATATATATATATATATATATATATATATATATATATATATATATATATATATATATATATATATATACATACATATACACACACACACACACATATATATATATATATATATATATATATATAAAATAAAAATAAGAAGGCCCATAAAACACTATTTAAACACTATTTAAACGTTGAAATAGTGTTTTATGAGCCTTCTTATATTCATATTACACTGTAAGACATATTATAGGAAATATATATATATATATATATACAATATATATGTGTGTGTGTATGTATATATAGACATATATATATATATATATATATATATATATATATATATATATATATATATATATATATATATATATATATATATATATACATATATATATATGTTTACTAAAAGTTCATATGTATTTTTTTATTCTGAATAAAAACTAGATACCATCCATAATGAGGTCCTTTTATATACTAATAGAACAATTGTGTATATATTAATATATATATATATATATATATATATATATATATATATATATATATATATATATATATATATATATATATATATATATATATATTGTCAGTATGTGTTTAATTTAACGTAAATTAATTTGTTTTGAATAAGCCACTTTGGCAGTAATTATTCTTTTGGAACGTAATGACCCTGTTTCCTCCTCCCGACATTTCTGACTTGTTGTATAGTTTTAATTACAATGAGCTTGTTTTATTTTCACGTTTGGTTTTGGCTTCTCATCCGGAGCTGTATTCGGCGCTGTCTCACGAGGACTGAGGAGTTGTTTTCTGGACGATTATCATTGTGAGAGCCTATCTTTGGATTATCTCTTGATTGCAATACATACCTTTCTACAGCTGTTGCTTCTGTTCTCCTTTGGGAGATTGATTTTTCCGTCAGGCTACGCCCTTGGTCCAGTAAAACTGCCAAGGGGACCTCTCTGCCAACTGGTAAGGTGTGATTGCCCCCTTCAGACGGCCGTGTCCGTTGATCGTCTTGCGACGTAAAAGTGATTATTTAATCAGTCTGCGCCCTTTGTCCAGTTATTTCCTTGCCATTCAAAAATATATTATTATCCTCGACCAGTGATTTGAAGGCTGCGTTAGCCACTCTTTAGAGCTCAACTTAAGGGAAGCAATTTATTTTTTTTTATAAACATTTAGTCTGTTTAGGTTATTCTGTCTTTTCGACATAACTTTCAAAAGTGTAATTGCATAGTCTGTCTTAATTTGGTGTAAGTGTGTTTATTCGATGTTTTCAGTGTGTGGTTGATTTTTGTGTTTATTTAATGTATTTTGTAAGAGGCTCAGTGGTCATTTCTTTCTAAAAGTTTGTATTAAATATTAAGGTTTTATTTTCGGTTTTACTTTATCCTTCTTGATTCCATCTCTGTATTGTTGCTACTAATTGCACAGAACAATTGTGTATGTTTGATATAAAGTTAATATATATATATATATATATATATATATATATATATATATATATATATATATATATATATATATATTGAATTTATCACATCACCGTGATTCATTGCCTCAGAAAGCATATATATAATATATGTGAAAATTTATTATTTCATGAGAGCATTTATGCATAAGTGTATGGGTATTTTATTATATGAATATTTTTTATATGAATGCATTCATAGGCATCAGCCTGATTCATGGTAACAAATCTGGTTTCTCACCTTTGAGAGAAGTTTTCTAGGTATTTGTATTAGATACACTGTAGAAAGCATATGTTACCTTTATTAGATAAGATTTTACACGTCCTTTTTTGGAAAACTCCGTTATAGAACTATTGACCATACCGTGTTAAAAGCAGAATTCAGCCGTTATATCTAATGAAAGCAATGCAATAGTAGAGAGAATTTGCTTGTTTTGAGGAATAACCGGTCATTTACAGTATACAATTTTACTTCCTAATTCGTTTAGAAATACAACTGTGGACACAACAGCTCCGGCAGCAAGAAGAAAGAAAGGGCCTGTCAGATGGGCCATTGTTAAACTTCCAGCTCCGTCTCCGCCCTCATTATTCTCCACTTCGACCATTTCGTTGTTCTTTAGGAGTGTCTCCCGGTACTCTCTTTGTTTCTTCAGACTCTTTCTCCTGGCTATCTCTATTTCATCATTATACCATTTCTCCATCAATCCCGCCTGTGAAGAAAAGTGACTGATGCAGCAACTGACTGGTAAACAGTGTGGGGTGAATACCTGATTTTTCTGAAAGTTAAATCTCGCTCGTTCTGCTGTGACAGGACTCTCTCTCTCTCTCTCTCTCTCTCTCTCTCTCTCTCTCTCTCTCTCTAGTGAACTATATATAGTAGACACTTTGATTTCATAGAGTAATTATAACATCTGTAAGAAATGATACTACTAGATATGTGAAAGCGTGACAGCTGAATAAATAAGAAAAAAAATAGTCACTAAATAACATTTAGAACATATAACACTATCCGTAACAGAAGCAGACATGAAAATTAACACTAAATAAAGGATAATACCTCAACAACCGACATGATGATGTCATCCAAGAGGGGAAGGAAAGGTAAGTCATGAGGAACAGGCATGCATGCAGGGAAGTGGACAATTTTCTTCTTCCCGATGTAGAGAGCAGTTGTCCCGTCTGGCTTCGTGAATTTGTCTACCAACACATGATTCATATGTTTCAAGAAATCAACATGGGCCGACCTGTGTAAAAGATAAGAAAAATTAGCTTCTTAACTACACCTGTCCCTATTAACCACCTCCTTATTATAAAGAATAACCATGGCAAAACCATTTTACAGTTGTAGCAGTTATTAGTGTTATTGTGGAGACACTCAGCCATCTCAACTTACAAAGCCCTTCTCCACCATGCTTTTAACAGGTCCTCTTCCCCCTACCCCAATAGACGAACTAGCAAGCACGTAGCTCGCCGCTTAGGCTAACAAATGTACAACGGGTTTTCAGTGAACATATATAAAGAGTTTCCCCATATTTGGGAACTGTATCCAGGACCATATTGGACCAGGCACGAAGGAGTGGTTATCACACACACAGACACACACACACATATATATACAGTATATATGTATATATATATATATATATATATATATATATATATATATATATATATATATATATATATATATATATATATATATATATATATATATATATATGTGTGTGTGTGTGTGTGTGTGTGTGTGTGTGTGTGTGTGTGTGTGTGTGTGTGTGTTACAGTGAGACTGTGAAACCAGGGATTCCACGAAATCCATGAAATGTTCAGGGAATTCGTGAAATCACCAATTCACTTACGGACATTTGATCTCCGAGGGGCTAGTACTAAACACGTCGAAACAGTGATTCATCTACACTGTTTAACCATGTTTAGTACTAGCCCCTCGGGGATCAAATGTTCTTAGGTGAATTGGTGACTTCACGAATTCCCTGAAAATTTCAGGCATTAGAATATAATTATTAACCGTGCAGATCATATTACATAAAAGAATGTCAAGAAAAATTTCATTGCTGAAAAAAGTACAAATCATCTTCAGAAATTCTCTTGAGATCGCTATGAGGTAGTCAAGGAGGCAACTAAAGTTTGAATAATTTGTTTAAAAATCATACATTATAACTGACACATTATCTAAAACTTCCTGTCAAAAATTATATATCGAAACTGTGGGCAGCTTCATTTACGAATTCAAATGTTCGGAAGAGGCATACAAGCAATCCCCTCGATAAAAGTTAGATTAGCCTCCCGATGATCACCTTGGGAAGTCGCTGCTAGCCCATCGGAACGAGGGGAACCACACTCCAGCACATGAAATATCATGGTATCCTTACTACGTTATCCTTACTACGTCACCTCTATCCGCAGAAGGCACGACTAGCTAGCGCCACCGGGTAGTAACACTGAGAACTATATCCACTCCAGGATCATTGTCCTAAGATCACCCCTACGAACCCCTTACAACCAGCAGGAACAAGATGCCCTCAAATGAATGAACAAAAAGGTTAGTGGAAACTATGGAGTTTTGATATTAAAAGGGAACCAACAGGCATTCGGCCTTCCAGCAATAACTATAACACTCTGGTCTCTGACCTATCTTGACAATTTTTTTTTTTTTAGCGTTATGCCTGCATGGTTGCCCAGTCTTTATAGTAACTATAAGTCCTATTCTGTTTGGTGGTCAGAGTCCAAAGGTCCACATAAAGCATCTTAACACCTTACCAGTCCTAGGGTAGTCTAAACCAATCAACCACAACTACAGTAGAATAACCATTGCCATATCGGTTTGTTTTTAGAATTGTTTGATTGAAAGAAATTAGAAATAGGTACCTTGATAACTGAATCAGAGATGTTATCTAGCTTAAAATGAATTCAAGGAACGTTGTTCAGAAGTAATGTTAGAGTTCCTTTGAGATATAGAAAATTGATAGAAAATTGGAAGACTGTTGTCGCAAAACCATCAACAATTGCTGTAATAGGAATGCATACATACATATATATATATATATATATATATATATATATATATATATATATATATATATATATATATATATATATATATATATATATGTGTGTGTGTGTGTGTGTGTGTGTGTGTGTATGTATATATATATATATATATATATATATATATATATATATATATATATATATATATATATATATATATATATATATATATATATATGCATTAAGCAGTGGGCAACTTCCCTAAATATGGGGCTCTGGAATAAAAGGCATTAATTACTGGCGTATTAATTTTTTTAACCTGTGAATCTCCGTGTATATGTTTACTCGAATTCGTTGTACCATTTTACGTAAGCATCGACAGCAAACACTAGAGATTGCTCTAAAGAAGCTAGGCATTCGATACAATGTGTCTTCAGTAAAACAAGAATTTCCTAGAATCACAAGACGTACCAAAAGCACTTAAACACCTTACCTTTTGTTGTCTACCGCCGTTTGCATTCCCACAGATGTTTCATAGCCGATTTCCATCAAATCGCCCAGTTTCTTGTAAGGGGGATAATCCGAAACCATGAAGAACACTTTTGTGGAGTGCAAGTAGTTCTCGGCTGTAACCCTAAACCAAAGAAGAGATCATAAAGAGGCTAGAACGTTGTGGAGGCTCTTTGGCACTCTCTCATAGAAGAATAATTTATTTAACGACAAAATAGAATAATCTAATTAACAGCTACACAAATGATTTGATGGTTCATTATATCATTTGACTACTTAGCATACATGAAGAGAAGCAAGCAAAATTTAGACATCTTTTTTTTGCAGCAAAGGAAGAGTTTATTGTATAGGATATAAGTGCATAAAGCAGATATCAAAAGTTTTTTGACGATGAGCTAGTTTTGTTGTTCTTTTAAAAGTATATTCACAAAAGTTTAAAGATATGAACAAAACTTTAGAAAATGCATCAAATTCATTCTTTATGTTGAAAAAGCAAGAAGGAAATGGTTATGCAGCTGAAGCCTAGTTATAACAAGAAGTCTCAATGACCTTTCTCATTAAGTCATGATAATTTGATCTATTAAACCAGAAAAGAAACATTATGCGATTTAGGAAAACAAGGGAAAGCAGGGAGTTTCTCATCCTTAAAGTAAATGCTACTTAATGATCAAACTATTGAATTGAGACCTTCCACATTTTCCGTTGAAATGCAAATCCTAATATACACACAATGACTTGGGAGTCGGGGCAACGTTAGACAATCTGCAGTAGCTGCTCTGATGAGAATGATATTCAGTTCTTTGAGACCCACTCTACTCCCAGACTTAAAACACCGCTAGATATGAGTGTTTCAGTTCTTTTTTATCATCTTAGTGATTTCAGAAACAGCATCAGATGAGATCAGGAAATGGTGTATGGCAATGAAATCGATCGAGACAAGATCTTTCTTACTTATTTCGGAAAATCAAGAAAGAGCACGAAAACAAGTAGGGCTGAAAATTGTTCTGTAATATTAAGATGTCCATGGTGAATGTCAGTGATAAAACTCGGCGAAAGCTTGATCAGTATGGAAAGTGAGACTAGTAATTAAAGAAAGAAACTTATAATTAGTGCACAAGAAGAGGTGCAGATAAAAGCTTACCTAACAGGACATGTCACATGATAACAGGTGTCAAATAGAATAGAATATTATTTCCCAGACTTCCTGATAGATATAAATAAGTAATGAGTGAGTCAAATATAGAAAACTCTAGTCAGTCTTGTTGGATGAAGCAGCAGGACAATGGTTAGAGGGAAACTTAGTCATCATCTTTGGGAATTGAGGGAGGCTAATAAACTTAATAATACCTTCTCTAAAATTATGGAATTCCTAATAAACATCTCTCACTAATTTGCTATAATTTTTTACCTCATTATTAGAATTTGTTATTATTCATTAGCAAAAAAAAAATATACTTTTATATTTAAACTTGACCTTCATCATCCTTTATCATCTTCAAGGATCTTAACACTGAGTAGGCTTTGTAAACTGAAATGGTAGAAGGGATAGTATTTGTAAGTCTGAGTAACATAGTTAACAGTAGACAACTTGTATGGACTAGTCACAGGAAGTAAGAAACAAACACTAGTGGTTTTATCGAATTTGGAAGATTTAGTAGCATCAGACTGAAAGCGAAGATAAGTTTTCATAATTATTATGGAAGACTGGAAAATGAAGATCTATCGATGGGACAAAGGGATGTGACAGAGGTAAAGTGTCCAACAATCTCCTCAGAAAAGAGGTAATGATACCTTAGAAGGTACTGAAAACTAAATGTCGGTGAGGTTCTTAGGTTTGATGTAACAAGGTTGGGAAGTAATAGACAAAGAACATGAGCTATTCATATATATTGTGGGAGGAAGTTGGGCATGTAAGGACAACGTTAATATACTGACTTTTCTTTATGTACATAAAACTGAAGTTATCCAACAAAAGTGTATCAGACCCATTCAGAACCCAAATAACATAGTTTTGAGGTCTAAATTCTACTGCCTATGGTGAATAATACTCACTGGGGTATTTCGCAAATTGACGTTTTTTCCGTAAACTATTGTTTTTACAAAGCACTTGAAATCTCATTTCTTGTCATAAATTCCAGCAGCGTTCGGCTATGTTATTGTCTACAAAATGCCTTCGTCCTTATCAAAAATAATAATGAACAAAAGTCTCTTCCAGGAATCTACTGGAATACAACCATTGGGAAGTAGTACTTAATCGTGGACCATTTTGTATTCTTGTTGAATGAATACCTGTAAAATCTAGAGGAAGATCAAATATAAAACTACAACTCACTTATCAACAATATGAACCAATTCCTCTACTGTTTCTGCTCTAGATGGCGAACTGGGCATCATGAGGTAGGCTTTAAGGTTAGCTTTGTACAATGAGCTGATAATAAATATGAAAGTCAGCCAAGACATCATCATTATGCGCCCAGTGGCAGATATAGGAAGAAGGAAATTGAAGTTCTGGTCTAACATAGTGGCTACGAGATCATATCCAGCCACCCCCACGGCACCAAACATGGAGGAAACTTTGTCCTTTTCCTTTACATAGAGAACCTAAAAGCAAGAAAAGAATTGCAGTATTACATAGAAAGTTTGAATATTGTAAATTATATTTAAAGGCTGTTTTGGAGATGCCTCTTCATTTAAATCTGTCACCTTTCCTAGATCAAACATTTCAAATCGCACAGTTCACATAAAATGAGAGCATCGATACACATCCGGCTAGTAGCCGGCTGCGTGAAATTAAGCAATCTTAATACCAGACAGGGCTATCAGCTTTCGCGTTTTAGAAGCTCAAGAGAAAATAGTACAGAACCGTGGTGCGAGGTGCAAGACATTTTTTTTTTATTGTATGCAAGCAATGAATTCATTCCTTAGTGTCTTTTCACAAAGATATACAAAATCACTTCTTATGGACAAATCTATTTAGAATATTGGCTGTTCGACAAGTCTGGAACAAATTATTGACAAGTTATACATGTTTCAACACAGTATCCAGTAGACGGAAAAAAAAACAGAAAACCCTTAAGATACATTATTCATGAAACATGAAAATACATACAAGTTCAAAAATGTTATATGATTTACTATTATATATATATATATATATATATATATATATATATATATATATATATATATATACAATATATATATATATATATATATATATATATATATATATATATATATATATATATATATATATATATATATTAGCAATAAGTCACCAAACTGCACGTGACAAACGTATACGTAGGCAATCACATGAAAGGTGAAGATTAAAGACCCGGTACCAAGCGCTGTCGTGTATTGCGAACACTTCTTCGGGGTACAAAGTAAAATAAATAAATAGAGACATAGACAAGAAAACGTCACAAAACAAAGATCAAAGCCACTAACAAGCAAAAATACTTAAGAACTGAGTTTCGGTTCTTAAGTATTTTTAAAGTATTTTCACTTATTGTTTGGTAAGGTTCTTCGTTGGACTGGTCGGTACCGTTCTTTGCTAGCGCTCTGCAGGGCCCGGGTTCGAATCTCCGGCCGGCCAATGTAGAATTAGAGGAATTTATTTCTGGTGAGAGAAATTCATTTCTCGGTATAATGTGGTTCGGATTCCACAATAAGCTGTAGGCCCCGTTGCTAGGCAACCAGTTGGTTCTTAGCCACGTAAAATAAGTCTAATCCTTCGGGTCAGGCCTAGGAGAGCTGTTAATCAGCTCAGTGGTCTGGTTAAACTAAGGTATACTTAACTTATTGTTTGGTAGTGACAATTTGTTTTCTTCAAACTAGTGATTACATACAGTAACATGATGTTTTGCTTGTTAATGGTTTTGATCTTTGTTTTGTGAAGTCTTATTTACGTCCCTATTTATTTATTTTACTTTATACCCCGAAGAAGTGTAAGCAATACACGACAGCGCTTGGTACCTGGTCTTTAATTTTCACCTTTCACGTGGTTGTCTCGTGTGTATATATATATATATATATATATATATATATATATATATATATATATATATATATATATATATATATATATATATATATATATATATATATATATATATATATATATATATATATATATATATATATATATATATATATATATATATATATATATATATATATATATATATATATATATATATATATATATATATATATGTGTGTGTGTGTGTGTGTGTGTGTGCATGTATGTGTGTGTATATATACATATACATGTATATACATAAATATCCATATATACTTTAATTTAGCCTCTTTCTCCGGACTGGGGAGGCTCTAGAGGCAACACAAAGCAGTGGTCACAGCCACATTCATAGTTTAAGTGGTGAATCTTTGATGAGAGCCCTCTGAAGAAAGATTTTACATTAGCTGCTCAATACACCTACCCACAGGGCCATCGACGAAGTGTCGGGCTCCCTTAATGTACTGCAGCATTCGCCTCTATTTTGTAAGTAATCTCTCACTCCCTTTCCTTTATCTCTTCTGTTCTGCCTATGTAGCACTTCCTAGGTCTCACTGTCTTACCAACACTCGAATTGTACTTCCTGCTCATCAAATAACCGTCCTCTCTTGTTTCCACGTGACCATTCCGCATCAAAACACTAGTATTAATCACTCTTATCAATTATTCTGCTTTACTGACTTTAATATTTATTCAACATAACACTTTCTCGTTCTTTCAATCCTTCTAATTCTACGGGCAGTATGCAAACAACTCGTCTCTTGCTTTCAGCCTTTTTCTTTTATTTACTTTCAGCCTCCACATAATTATTACCATGATTTTCATAGACACTTCAGTTCTCTTCTACATTTTTTTTTTGCTACGCACCTTCCTACCTTCCATGCTTCGCCTACATGTTGATTAATCCTGTCATCATTTACATTCAGTTCTCTAACTTTCTGGTTTCCATTTGCCCTCATAAAATTATTCTTGCTCTATATACATAAAACTCTCTCTTGCAAAAACTTTAAAAATATTTTAACAGTTTTGGCATTTTCTCTTCACTATCTCCCATCAGGACTGCATTATTTGCAAACACTGATCATTCCATCGCACATACGTGACGTATTGTTTTGTTCCGAAACTTTGCAGTAAGGTCTCGTTCAACCTAAAATTTAGAATACTCGCGAAAAAATTAGATGAAATATAGTTTATGAATCAGCTGGAAATAATGGATAAAATTACAAAAATTTTAAAGGGTATCTCAAAATGCCATTAATCAGCCAAGTTACTAATTCCTTTATATACATGAAGTACTTATTACCATTTTAAATTGATTTTGAACCAGTGAATACACGGCATTTGATAATATTGTCATTATTAGTATTTGATAATATTGCCATTATAAGTCATAGCAGTAGCTGATTAAGTCATAAAATTCTCCTAGCTGGATTGCCTCATATTATTTGTAAAAATGTGTTATATCTCCATTTTTAGATATTATTTGGACAGTACAAATCTTCAATCATCGATATGGACCGATAACTATTACTCTGGAAATCCTTTAAACCAGCTCAAATATTCTCAGAATGTTTTGCAAGCACACAGGCACGGCGAAAATATTTCTTAATCTTAGATTGGTCCATGATTCTTCACTGTGACTTCTGAAGGCCAAAAATGATGGACTAAGCATGGGTCATTGATCCTGCTTCAAGAGCTGATTGGATGTTACGAATATAGATTATTTTATTTGCTGCATTCTGTTTGGAAATAAGATTTGTTTTCCCTCGAAACTAGGAATTTGAAATATAAAGTAGATTTTTTCTAAGAAGAATAAAGTTCTACAAATGCGTTATTTTGTTTAGTTGAAATTTCCGTAACTATCTGTCTGAATGTAAGTTATTAATTAAATAATTTTCTTAAATGTTCTTCAAAACACGTATTTTTATGAAATGTCACTAAGGCTTGATTTTAACCTACTTTCTTATAAAATTTGTAATTTTCGGTTTATACACTCATATGTATGTTTCCTTTCATTACGTAAATTTTGTTTTCCTTCGAATCTCGTATTTTATACTTAAAAAAAAAAAAAAGAGATTCATTACATGTACAGTTTAAATTAGAAGGTTGCTATTCTGGTCCTTAGTCCTAATGGAATTTAGGATTTATGTTCTTGGTCATTATAAACTGTAACACTTTCGCCGGAAGCTAGGCAATTGTTGAGACGTATGATGTTTCTCGATAGGAAAATACTTAACAGATTTATGACGCAAGTGTAATTACAGCCCCCGTAGAAATGAGATATTTATTTTCGATTCATATATGGGAATGTCGTTAACAAACAAAATTTCAATAATGGGAAACATAAACTATCCTTCATTGCACCAATATCAGTTTTCTCAAGTATTTCTTATGCGAAAAATTTCCTCATTAAGGAGTTACTACCGTTTTTGTGGAAGCGATTCTGTTTGCTAAGTATCTTATAGTGATCTCTTTATAGAAAAAATAACTAGGATTCCCTATTGAGAATAATACTTAGCAACAGCATATACTGGTATTTGTAAACTGATAAGTATTTCCTTTCATTTTTCGCACACGTGATGCAAGATCACTAAAAGAACAGAAATTTGAGAAGGTTAGTACGTTTTTCATTAACAATGATATGAATGCGAACTTCTAGAAGTTGGTCTACTACAGAGTATTTGTTTTTCTTTTCTTTCTTGACGCTGTAAGTACACGCACATCACCACTGGGCGTAGATTTTATTCATTACCTAGCAACGGATATTATTGAGGAACGATTATCAACACGTTTGCATCCCAGCGTATCTGGGCTTTGACTGAAGCCAAGCAGTGTTGCAGCATTCCACTTCGGAAATCTACTGTACCACCCTCTCACCTTAATTCATTATTGGAGTTATATAAGATAAGGTGTTCATTCCCCAAGCACTAGAAATTCATACATAATTATCTGTAAACTCACAAATTCAGAATTAAACATCGTACATATTATTTCTCGTAAAACTACAAAAAAAGTAAGCGAAGGAATATAAGAAATACGAGATCTAAATCTATACCATAATGTTTTACCTACTATATCGGAGCATTAAGTAAATACATTATTCACATTGTAATTTTAGAGTAACATATCAAGGTAGCATTAAACCTATAGCAGGGCCACGCACAAAAAGAAACATTAAACCAAAAGAAATTGTGATACTCTCTATTTTTCTTTTGCCTTACTATTATTTTAAATACCAGGCTGTAATTGAACAGTATTATCTTAGTATTAGACAATAATTTTTGTTTCGTAAGACTTGATTGTAGGCAAAACATTTTAGAATTTCATTCAGTATAAGTATATTCTTCGTGTTTTGCTTTTGAGTAATAATAATAATAATAATAATAATAATAATAATAATAATAATAATAATAATATAATAATAATAATAATAATAATAATAATAATAATAATAATAATAATAAAATAGTATTTTATGAATTACAATCAGCTTAAGTGTAACAGTGTATTTGTCGTGTTTTCCATAGATTAATAATAATAATAATAATAATAATAATAATAATAATAATAATAATAATAATAATAATAATAATAATAATAATAATAATAATAATAATAATAATAGCAACTTACCAAAGCTAGAGCCAAAGTTGAAAAACCCCAAGAAATGAAAAGGCCTAGCCATGTCTCGTTTGCCAGTGGCAAAAACAGACCAGACCAATGGGGTTTTGCGGGCGTTGCAGCCATGCTGAAGGCAAAATAAGCGTTCTCATACACGACGGTCATGTCATGCGTCACAAGGTGATCTGGAACCAACTCCCAGTAAACAGGAGATATGTATGCAACCCGGTCTATCACGAACTGCAGCACCTGCAATAATTTGGGAATAAACTAGCTAAGATAAGCGGGTGTTAGGGCTCATGCATACACGCGCATACATACATACATACATACATACATACACACACACACACACACACACACACACACACACACACACACACACACACATATATATATATATATATATATATATATATATATATATATATATATATATATATATATATATATATATATATATATATATATATATATATATATATATATATATATATATATATATATATATGTAATGTTAGTTGGCAGTTTCTAAAAACTTGAACGTATATCCAAATCGGAGGCGAATACATATCCCAGAAGTCTTTAAGATATTTTATAAAAAGATAAGGAGCAACGTTTCAAGACGAGCGTCTCATTCTCAACCTAAAAGGGAACCAACATAAAATTGATACTAGTCTTAATTGATAAAAATAAGTTATAAAAGTGACTAAAATCTACATTAGGTTAAAAGGAAGGAAACAAACCATCATATAGGGAGAAGGGAACATAAAGACTATATGGGAACCAACCAGAACAGTAGAACTCACGTCTTGGTACTAATTTTTATAGTCATTGTTTTTTTAAAGTTTACAATAAATTCAATATCTACTCTTTTGCATCGAGTATTTCCAATAACTTCCTGTTTGATCTCGTTTTACATCGAAATTGCATTTTTTATAAGTATTTTAAAGATTATTGCTTTCTTGCTTCTTTGCTTTACGGGCATGTTTTTAAATTTGTTAACAAAGGTTTTATTCCTAAGATAAGATCAGTATACCTACAGCACCTAAACTGCCCTTCTATGCAAGCCTTCCTTTGATTCATGATGAGTACTTTTATAAAGAATTATGAGGTCTTATTTCTAATTATCCCCCTGCCATTAAAGTTAATATCATTCCCACTAATCCAATTACAATCGGAAGTCTTTTCAAATTTAAAGGCAGCCTTAGTCCCTTGATAGCCTCAGGTGTCGTATTTAAATTCGATTGCCCTAAATATAGTCAGGGGACTAGCGTGGGATAGACACTGAGGTTTTTAAAAATGCGAATCGATTGTCATATAAGTTATCGAACTGGTGTCAAATTAAATAATTCTGAGTTCTCTAATATCCGAGACAATGCAAAAAAATGCAAACATATCCAGCGCAAAAATTTTAAAATTCTGGGCAGGGCACCGAACCACCAAATGCTGACAATTTTAGAGTCAATATCTATAAAACAGGCCGCTCCGCACTTAAGCGCCCTGTCTTCTTCGGCACCTTTGTACCTCACGTGAGTCCTGCTGGTCTGGTTGTGCTCCCATATATCGTAGTCACTCTGTTCCCTTCTCCCTTTCTGATGGTTTATTCCTTTCCATATTTTCTTAATGAATTATCTTAAAGATGCGTGGGATATGTCTTCTCCTACCCTGATTATATATATATATATATATATATATATATATATATATATATATATATATATATATATATATATATATATACATATACATATTCACTGAACTTTTTACTCCGTAGGTTCAACTTGATTTATTTAATGAATGACCATTCAGCTAAGATTTGTTCGCGTTTTCTTGAATGCGTGCATGATCTAAAACTAACCTACAATTCAACCAACATTTCAAGAACAGTATGTAAATGACCTCTTCCCATGTTTTAGCAGGCATAAGATAAGACGTGAAGTTTAGCTTGTCCTCCATTGCATGCAACAGCATGCCATCACTGCCGTACATAATGGTCTTTTCTGTTCCGTCGGCCTCGGTCTCGACTCGGGCCATGAAATGAGGTGTGTGCTCCAGGCTTGTCACGTTGATGACTCCACCGTGGAAACTAATAGATGAGAAAGAATAATGCATATAATATTTGAGCTAATATATATTAATTATTCTTTTATGAGTTTTCAATACAGTATAATACACACACGAGCATACACTCACTCACACACACGTACGCATATATATATATATATATATATATATATATATATATATATATATATATATATATATATATATATATATATATATATATATATATATATATAATAAAGGAAGAAACGGTCAAAACGTACACATCAAGGAACAAGGAAAACGAAGATCTCCATTTTCACAAATTTATTTGCTGACGTTTCATGCCACTTGTCACATTTTCAAGGTTAAAAAAAATAATAAAAAAACAATTGATCAAAGATAGAATCACTGTATTGAAAATTTGGCAATTTTAACATTCATAAAGACTGCAATGCAGCATTAAAAATGGTAATAAATAAAAAAAAAAAATCATAGGTCAAGGGCACACTGACAGACTCACTAAGCAGAGGGAAGTGTAAATAGTAAAATAAACAGAAAACATGTACTAAAGAAAGAATAAGCAATATATAACTGGGTTGATGACAACTGTGCATTTAACAAGGGAACAGTTCGCATTATAACAAAAGACTCCAGGACTGTTAGGTTGGGATGGTTGGAGACCCAACCTACTATTGTAAAGTCTTCAACTCTGATGTTTCTTTTACACTGGAAAGCATGATTTCTGATGCTAAAGGCCTCTGGATTAGATAATTTGAGAGTATTTAAACCCTTAACAACCTTCTCGGACCCCTACATATGTTCTATGATTATACTTTGGGCGTGTATTTTGTACAACGTTGGATGTGAAAAGGGGGCTGACAGTCATTCACAGTAAAAAACAAACTAATAGTCAGAGGATTCTTTGGTATCAATTTTACATTCAAAGCAGGAATTTTTTTTTCTGAAATAGAGAAATGCAGTTCCTTATAAAATTGATCATCATTTAGGAAAGGAAATATCAAAAAAAAATCTCCCTTTTGGCGCTGTCAGCACTGGTCAGGAAAGTCTCTTAATCAAATTATCTCTGAGCTATTTGTAAAAGAGATTAACTGGGTAACAATTTTGATTCAGGTAAGTGTCTCTTTATGAAATAAGGACCAATTGGATGTATGACTAAATGCCCTTTGGAGAAGGGTAGAAATAGTATTTAATTTAAATAAAAAAAAAGAAAAAAAACAAGAACTATAAATATCATACCTAATCCTGTAAAAATTGTCTTGTGCAATACACCTGTAATAAAACCATGAATATCCATGGATACCATTATATCAAGAAAGGAAAGTTGATTATCAGTTTCTATCTCCAAAATGACTTTAATATTAGGTTGCAGTTCTTTGACAAACTGTAAAAATGATTCAGCGTTGTGTGCTCATGTCCAAATGGCATTTGGTAAGGAAACTCTCTCAATCCACGTGCCTCTGAGCTGTTTGTGAAAAGGTTAACTGGGTAAATTGTTTTTAAACAACTTTTTAGAAGTATATCTTCATGAAATGAGGATCAGTTGGATGTATGTCCAAATGCCTTGTTAACAAACTTCAAAAACGATTCAGCGTTGTGCTCATGTTCATGATTTTTATGTTTTGCTTTCTTAAACTATGATCAGTTTCTTAAGAACTGCATTTCTCTAATTCAGAAAATGAATCCTCTATGTATTGGTTTGTTTTTTACAGTCGAGGAGCGTCGCAGCCCCCTCTTCACATCCAGCACTGCACTTACTTACACTTGTCCGAGATGTAAACATAGGACTTATGTGGGATGTATGAGGTTGTTAAGGGTACAAATAGACTCACACAGAGGCTTAATCTACTGTACAGGATACAAATTGTCTAATCCAGAGGCCCTGACATAAAAAATCATGCTTAACAATGTAAAAGCAACATCAGAGATGAAGATTTTACAATAGTAGGCTGGGTCTTCAACATCCCTACCTAACTATCCTAGAGACTATTATTATAAAAATAACTGTCCTTATGTTAATTGCCCAATTGCTGTCAGACTAGTTTTATATTGCCTTGACTTTCTTTGGTGCACGTTTTCTGTTTACTTTTAGTATTATACTTTCCTTCTGCTTGTAGAGTCTGTGTCTACATGCCCTTGACCTATGACTTTGATTTTTATTTGTTTATTTACATACCATTTTTAATGATGCATTGCCATTTTTGTGAATTTTTACATTTTTAAATTTTTGATACATTGATAATATATGTTGTGCATTTTTTTGGCCGTGAAAATGTGACAAGTGTCATAAAAATTGGCAAATAAAATTGTGAGAATGGTAGTCTTTGTTTCCCTTGTTCCATGAGCATATATATATATATATATATATATATATATATATATATATATATATATATATATATATATATATATATATATATATATGTGTGTGTGTGTGTGTGTGTGTGTGTATGTATGTATGTATGTATGTATATATATATATATATATATATATATATATATATATATATATATATATATATATATATATATATATATATATATATATATATATATATATATATATATATATATATATATATATATATATATATATATATATATATATATATTGTAGGTGATCGCCTTTGTGGCAGTGACTCCTTTGATACTGACTTTTTCATATTTTCTCACTTCTACTTTCAGTCTTCCTCAAAATTCTGGATAAGGAAACACAGTCGGGGTGTGGTTTCCATTTATTTCACTAGCTACCATACGTTTCGCCTGTCTTGCAGGCTTTGTCAAGCAAGAAGTAAGGTACAATAATAACCTCCATTCCATTTATAGCTCTAAGAGGACGGCAGTTTAGGTCTGGGGCGGTTGCTTTACTTTTATTTACAATGCTTAGTTTCCTAGGGGGTGTTTAATTATTTACATCATATTTAATTATTTACATCATATTTACATAATATGTTAGTATTCAATGTAACAACATTATTGCATTAGTTTTACATTCTACTTCTAATTATACTAATAAAATTATTAATTTCTTTGTCTGCGGTATTTGGGTGGGACTTGTTTTGGAGGTGGCCTTGACCCTGTCAAATGTCAGGGGCAGTGGGAGGGCAGGGCTCTTTATCCTAGGCTTGTTTGTTGTTATACACAGCTTCCGTTATTGTGATGTCCCGATATGTATTGCGTTTGTATTTTATTCTGGTGTTGTCTATCAGTTCTTGTTATGATGCTTTCTTCTTGTGTTTGTCTGTGTAGAGTTGCAAGATGGCTCCCATAATCCTGTGCGCCATTAATAGCCGTCTAAGTGTAGTCGATGTCCTACTGATGTAGCTTTCACTGGAAGGTCTGCATTCCTCCTCTGGGGAAATACATTCATAAGCTACATTGATATTTATCTCCTTCGGCGTGGGACAACAGGTGCTTTTTTTTTCATTGCAAGTGATGCCAGTAGGTTGAGCTTGCAATATACCTGTATATTTATGTTGGTGTAGGGGGCTCGAGGCTTAGCTTCTTTCTTCATCTGGATGATGTTGCTGTTGCCGTTGTAGGCTATTCGCTGTTAAAATTAGTCTGGTAATATATTGTTATCTGTTGTCCTCGGACAACAGATAACAACATACTACCATACTAATTTTAACAACGAATACAGACAAAATGAAAAAATGGAAGGAGATAAGGCCCTGCCCCCCCACCACCCCAGGGGCAGGAGACAAGGTCAAGGTCACGCCAATACAAGCCCCGCCCAAATACCACAGACGATGTTGTTGTTGTTTTAGATTTAGCTGGCCTTGTGCCAGCACCGGCTCTTGCTCCTAGAGCAGCTCGTAACTCTATGTTGATGATGAGTCGAAGAAACTGATAATTTTATTAGTAAAATACATGAACTAAAAGCAGAATGTAAAACTAATGCAATAATATAGTTACACTAAATAATGACGTTATGCAAAAATAGTGTGAGTAATTAAACATCCCTCCAGAAAACTAAGCATTGTAAATAAAAGTAATAGCAACCCCTAAACCCAAATTGCCGTCCTCTTAGAACTATAAATGGAATGGAGGATGTTATTGTACCTTAGTTCTTGCTTGACAAAGCCTGCGACACAGGCGAAACGTGGTAGCAAGTGAAATAAATGGAAACCTCCCCGACTGCGTGTCCTTATCCAGAACTTTGAAGAAAGACTGAAAGTAGAAGTGAGAAAATATGAAAAAGTCAACATCAAAGAAGTCAATGCCACAAAGGCGATCTCCTACAACGGAAATTGTCAAAGAGAAAAACTCTGACTGCCAAACGCGCGCGCACACACACACACACATATATACATATATATATTTATATATATATATATATATATATATATATATATATATATATATATATATATATAATATATATATTGAACAGATGTCGGCAAAGAAGCATAAAAATGAAATAAAAGCAACGATTTTGAGTTTTACTACAGAGATTTAGCGATGTACATAGTTGATTCAGAAGATTATGAAACGTTGTCTTAATATAGTAGATGCCAAATCTTCAAGTTCATTGTAAGTTAGTTCTAAAGCAAAGGGATAGTGAAACAGAACTCTTCGCGTGACTATTTGAAACGAAGGAAAGAGTTCAAATATCTGAAATTAAATCTGAGAGATTGAAACAATTTCTAAACCTAGTAAAAACTCTCCCTTGTTTAAGGAAAACGGTCTCTCGGTGACCTTGACCATCCATCACGAAAAAGCCTTTTTCACTCCTAATTAAGTGACGAAGGGAATCTTCGGTGGATGATTGGGGATGTGGCATCACACATGTAACGCTTCTCTTTATTATGACTGAAGAATGACATCGGTCAATAATCGTTAGAAACAGCGTAATCCTAAATTGGTTACCTTGAGAGACATTTTATTAAATCTACCCATCAAAGAGCATCCTGTTTTAATTTATATTTGCCATCGGAATGATAAGATTGACACCGTTCATAAATAACAATAATGTAGCTTGAACCCTCTTTTAGAGTACCTAGAGTACTGCAAACCTCGTTAAATGAATTTATCCAACAGTCACCATACCGACAGGAACTGTTTGATTACAGCGCAAAAATTTGAAATGACTACTTCTTTCAAGGACACTCAAATAACCTTACTTTCTATATTTATCGGGGAACAACTGTCGTTTTTCATACACATTGAGTTCTTGGTGATAAGCAGCCAACTTTATGACTCGAGGTCCACTGGGACTAAATGGGTATGAAGAATTAAAGAAATTATCACCTGTAAGATGATGCAATAATAAAGCCTGGATGGATAAACGAGTTAAATAATTTCTGATTGGTAAATACACCGAGATATCCAAAATCTTTTAGATTTCTCTTAACAAACTCTAAACAAATTTTCTAAAACAAACTCAAAAGAATTTTTTTATTATCAAATGACATTTTTTGCAATTTAAGGGTGGATATAATCTCATTCACCATATTCTAGAAACTAAATTTAACAATTATTGACTTTCTGAATATCTCTCTCTTGATAATTTAAAGAAAACTGTATCTTAGTATTAAAATGACATGGTTGGTTCATTGATGAAACGTTGTTTAATAAGAACAGAAATGCTGGAGATCATTGATAAGTTTACTGCAAAGGGAAGTAAGACTCTATAAAAACGAAAAAAGTTCAAATGTTTGAAATAAATCTAGAGATTGAAACAATTTCTAAACCTATATAAAAACTATATTGTTTAAGGAAAACGGACTCTCGGTACCTACCATCCATCACGAAAAATTTTCATATAATTTAGTGACGATAAACCTTATGGATGACTATATGTGGCATCACACATGTAACGTTTCTCTTTATTATGACTGAAGAATGATATCGGTCAATAATCGTTATAAACATAATATAAATTGGTTATATTATAGACATTTATTAAATCTACCCATCAAATATCATCCTTTTTTAATTTATATTTATCGGAATGATAAGATTGACACCGTTCATAAATAACAATAATGTATCAAACGCTCTTTTAGAGTACGTAGGAATACTGCCCTCGTTAAATGAATTTATCCAGTGGGTACCGAATGTCTGTTTGATTAGTCGCAAAAATTTGAAATGACTATTCTTTCAAGGACACTCAAATAACCTTACTTTCAGTACCAGTCCATTTATCGTTTTTCATAAATTGAGTTCTTGTGATAATTCCCCATCTGTGATATTCCAGAGGGACTAAATGGGTGATACATACACAGACCACCTGTAAGAGGGTGAGATGTACAAGCGGATGGATAGTTATTGATTAGATTGGTAAATACCGTACTAAAATCCAGATTTCTCTTACAAACTCAAAACAAATTTTCTAAAACAAACTCAAAAGAAATTTTTTTTATTTCAAATGACATTTCAACGGAAGGATGGTATCTCATTCACCATAAGAAACTAATACAACAATCTTTTGACTTTCAGAATATGTTGATAATTTGGGAAGCGAACTATATAGTTAGTATTAAAATGACATGGTAGGTAATTGATATATATTTATATAACAGATTGCTGGAGATATGATATTTACTATATATATAAGATATATATAAAATGTTTATATAATATATATATATATATATATATATATATATATATATATATATATATATATATATATATATATATATATATATATATATATATACACACATTAAATATATGTACAAGTATATATACATATATATATATATATATATATATATATATATATATATATATATATATATATATATATATATATATATATATATATATATATATATATATATATATATATATATAAAAGTGTTTAGGATGAATATGTTATATATTTCATTTTTTTGCTAAACAATTTCAAGATTAGAAGATATCTTGTGCAAAGGTAAATGAACTCTTTGCCATTAACTATTCAGCAAGTCAGTGCTGATGAAGGCCAGTGATCCCTTAGTCTGGCTTATTTATTACTTGAAAAATCAAACTAAGTCTATCAGAATGATGTGCTGGCAAAAATTAAACTAGAAATCTTCAACTTCAGGTAAAGCGTGCATCACTCCATCAAATCAACTCTTGGGTGTTTCCCATAGTCTGTGAATAATTCAATATGAAAACTAAATTAGATAAAACATGTTTGATTCCTTTGTGCTCAGATCTACTTTTCTGGAAGATTTTGTGATTGCACTGTAATGAGTAAATGAAACACTTTTTTCCAAAAAGCCTAAATAAAAATTTATTTTTAAATTCAAAGTTTAACATTAGTACTTGATTTATTACACTGAAAATAACCAACACTTAATTATCTTTTGAATTTATTTTTATCAAAACTAATTTGATTTTGATTGATTTTTAATTTACCATTTAAACTATCAAGCATTCCTTTTGATTTGAAAATGAAACATCCCAACAAATATTTTTAAATCAAGTATGCAATTTTAAAAAATTGTGTTTTTAAAATGTTTCATAAATATATTGAATCACAAACATAAAAATGTGAAAATATGTGACTTGTCATGAAAAACACACAAAAATACACATTTGATTTTTTGTCAATAAAGACTTCAACTGGTGGACGTTGATAACTTATCATTTTTATTACTTGGTTAATTCATGTTACCTTACAATTCTGGGAAACCTGCTGATATTCACTTGCTGATTCCTATTCTGATTTTAATCTACCAGGCACCGACAACTGAATAAACTAAATTTTTGATCTCAAATGTTTTGCTGTTCTTGACCTCAAAACACTTCGTTAAAAGACTTGGATAACGAGAGAGAGAGAGAGAGAAATCAACTGGTTGAAATCAGAATGAAACAAATTTTAGGATTCCAGTAACAGGCCAAACATCGCTACATGATGTCATTAAAGCATTTTGAGATATGAGATACAAAAGTTCTGTAAGACCCGAGGGTCGTTATTAAGGTTTTTTAACATACAATGGACGAAGGCTGTCAGAAGGGCAGATGCAACAAACAAAACGAGGAGAAAACAAAAAAACAATAAAATGAGCTTAAAATTAATTTATTTTCACTAGTATTTACAAGTAGTCAGGTCTGGCAAAAAGATAAACCTGTCATCATAAGTACAAAAAAAGCCAAAAGGCAGCACTAAACAAAAATCAAGTTAAATAAAAATGAAACAACTTTATAAACAAAAATGTAGCATTAAAAAAATTTTAAAAATAAACATATTATTCAGAAAAAAAACAAAAATTGTATTATCAATTCTAAATTACGCTATTAAGCTGCACAATCATTAGTTCAAGAACCCATCAACCAAACTAAATACCCCGATGGAGACGTCAGGACAGCCTCACAACTGTCAAAAAAGTCAAAGATGAGCAAAATTATGGTCATATACTCACTCATGGTCACACTCCACCTCTATATCGTGCTCCACTATATATATATATATTCAATTTGCTGCTCAAAAACTCGACCAACGTCGACTCCAAAAACTATATGCTGTCTGCTGCCACTGCCGCTACCTATATATGCCCTACCAGCCCCGACTGATAAATAAAAACGGCAGCTCACCGACGAGAACATCAAAACAAAAAAACTTGAAGGTAAGGGATATAGCAATCCACAATAGGGAACGAGCGAGGAACCAGCAGTTCCGCAAAATATCATATAACGTGACACCTCCCCACCTAAAAAAAAAAAAAAATATATATATATTTTTTTATATATATATATCCTCTCCAATGTATGTATGTATGCATATACAATTATGAAGTAAAACAGAGCCAAATTCCTGTCACGGTATCCCATTGTAACGATCAGCTCAGTGGGCCGTCGACTGGAGTTGCTGGATAACATACTCTGTGTCGGGGCTGATCATGACTGAC
This sequence comes from Macrobrachium rosenbergii, assembly GCF_040412425.1. Taxonomy (NCBI): domain Eukaryota; kingdom Metazoa; phylum Arthropoda; class Malacostraca; order Decapoda; family Palaemonidae; genus Macrobrachium; species Macrobrachium rosenbergii. Next base: position 38,529,219 of record NC_089790.1, read on the forward strand.
CAGTCCATTTATCAATAAACAAAGGAGGAGAAAATTCCAAAACAATAAAATGAGCTTAAAATTAATTTATTTTTACAGTATTTAATATAAACAATGGTCTGATGTAAATTTCATATAAAAACCATAATATACAAAAAAATATATATAAATATATAAACAAAATCAAGTTAAATAAACAATTAATATTTATAAACAAAAAGTAGCTTTAAAAAAGGCAAAATTAACAACATTTTCCAGAAAAATATTCAAACAAATGTAAATCCATCGAGGCACCATATTCAGCCCTCAGTGCTGATGACAGGGACAAGAACCCTGGCTTCTCAGAATAAGGGATGGAGACGCCCTGGGTGATGCCTTATGTCACCGTCACCAAAGATAAGCAGCTCGTTTGTTCACTTTCATGGGCACCATAGTAGGTGTGAATAATTCAATATGAATACAGATTAGATCCACTTTCCTTGTGCAGATATTCCCATTTTGATGCTCAAAAACTGACAATCAACCATGTTAGACTACTGAAAAACTATATTTTTGCTATATGCCACTGCCGTTCTTCCTTTGCAGTTAGTGACTTGGACCAGACTGAGGAAAGAAAAATGGCAGCTCACCGAGAGAACATCAAAACAAAAAAACTTGAAGGTAAGAGAGAATGCAATCCACCCTGGGAACAGGCCAACCATCGTTCCGTGGCCATCACTTAACGGACAAAGTTGATCATGTTATTGATCTTACAGCAGACCTTGTATAGTAGGGTATGATAGTGGTGGCAGTTTGACCTTACAACCTTTAACAGCTTCTGAAGGGACTGATAACGTGGACATTAGGCCAAAATAGGGTGTGTTCCAATAATCTTTGAGACGTTCGGTTGGTAATACTGTTGATGACCCAGGTGTTTTTTTTTTTTTTATGGTCAGTAGCTAATGGCCTATGCTGGTGTGAGTGGGTTTGTGTGTCGAGAGAGCATCGGAGTGTTTTTTTTTTTTAGGTTGTGGAAGTGTTTCCAGGTATTTTTGCAGCACAGAGGGTTTTGAAGACGAAGGGGGATAGTTTTATGTGAGCTTTATTTTATGTTAGTTCATTGTTTAGCGTCGTAGAAGGGAAAAAGCCATTTCAAGGGCGAGCAAGTACTTTTTTTTATTACCTTGCAAGTGACCCAGAGTTGCTGTGCGAATTGATGTACTCGTAAAGTAGTTAGTGGGCAGAATATCCCGCTTCCTTCCCATTCTCTGTGAAGCCCTGCTTTCTATGTATGTGGGGGTAGACTGAGGTAGTTGGTTACGGGCCACAACTTGTGTATTTTTTGTGATCAGCAGTTCGCATCGGTGATTAAGCACTAATTGATGATGGAATTCTTAGTCTTGTTTTAAATTATTATGATTATTTTTGGGGAGCTTGTGTTATTGTGTTGATAATTGCTTGATGGTTGTTGGGTTATTGGGAATAAATATTTCTTCTGCTATTAGGTAAACATTTCTTAGTTTTCTTGTTTTTTTGGCTTTCTCTTTTTTATTTTTACTCTCTCAGAGAATTTCCCATTTGTCTTCATGAAGATTTTCTTTTGAAATTTCTGTTAGTGTATGAAGTCGAGATCAGGTTGTGTTGTTGGGACTTGGAGTTTTATCAATCCCGACAATATGGTGGAGGGTGCTGTAGGTAGTGGCAAAGTAACTCTCTTTCACAAGTTTACGTCAGTCGCCTCCCGGGTTCAGCCATTTCCAGGTTGGTTGATGGGGTTCTTCTAGTGCCTCTCAAAATTTTTATTGAGAGTGTGTCAAACTATCTGGTCGCCAAGAAAATTATGGAAGAGGTAGAGGCTTTGAATGGAGCAAAAGGATTCCTCAGTTTAGATAAAGGGGACATGGGATAATGGTGTCGGAGTCATCAATTTGGGAATTGTAAGACATGGGAGGATCTCAAGAGGTTTCTGAGGTCAGCATATGGGACGGATAATGCTGAAGATGCAGCTCGAGACCTCAGGACGCTCTTTAAGATTCAAAAGGGTCAGGATTCTTTGGTCAGATTTAGCGCCAGATGCTTCGATGCTGCAAGAGATTTTACTAAGAAATTAAGAGCCTCCAGTTGGGTAAAGGGTAACAATATTTCTGTGGATGACATAGAGAAATTGCTTCAGTTCGCATGGATGCTTAATGATGTTCCTGATGTCATAGTAGATAGTGTTGATGAAAGGATAGGAAAGGGGTCTGATGAAGTCTTGCTTTTCTTGCAGGTTTTCAAACACCTGTTGAAATGTCCTGCTGTGGATAGCACTTTCATAAATGGGATGCCGAAGGCTTCAGTGCTATTCCAATGCTCCTGCTACAGGGTGATTCCATTTTTCTTTCTACGAGGTTGTGTGCCAAGACAGAAGATAGTATGTGTTCTATGGGTTTAATGTTGCAGGTCCATTATTTTAACTGTAATAAGGAGGGTCACAACAAAAAAGTTTTGCAAGGTGAGATATTGTGGTGTCTGCAAGACTTCAAAGCATGGTTGGCGGTTTTGTCCAATTCTTAAACGGGATGAATTTAGGCGTGCATCTCAGGGTTTTGGCATTTCTAATAGAAGAACTCCTCGAAGGGGTTTTTCAAATGTTCTAGAGAGTAGCAGAATTTTTTGAGGGCCGAACAACAAAAGGGGAAAAGGTGATGGGTGTTTCTTGTGATGTAGAACTTCTGGCTGAGCCCTTTGAGCCAAAGTCAACTGTGAAAGGGTATTCATTGATATTGGTGCGTCTGTTAATCTGATGAATTATGATTTATATTGATCGGTGTTTTCCGATTGCTGTTTGAGGCCTGCAAAAGAGATAGTATGTGATGTTCAAGCAAACAGGTTGAGCGTTTTGGGTTGCATGGACGTTTTTTTGTCCCTAGGAAGTAAAGTTTTTATAGAGCCTTTTTTGGTTTTACGAGGGGCTGCTTTGGGGAATACATTGTTACTGGGTCATCCAGCATGGAGGCAAAACAGAATCTCTGTTCATACGGGGGTTGGCAATATGACTGTTGTGGTACCTGAGGTTTTTGTCCCTTGTGAGGAAATTGATGAGATTAAAGGCGATCATGATAAGGGATCAGTTGTTGATGATGGTTTATGAGGTTGATATTGAATATGTTTCTGAGGGGAAGAATTGTTATAAAAGTATTTTATCTAAAGATGTGGTTTTTGGCCCAGGTATGGTTGCTCTGGTGAAAGTCTGAGTGAAAGACGTGTAATGCCCAGACAGGTTTGTGGTTTCAAGGTGTATTGAGCAATTTGTCCAATACAGGGGTTACTTGGGTAGAATTACTAAACTGTAATGATTCAGTTTAGAGATATCAGAAGGATACACCTGTGGTAGATTTTGAGATTGGGTTGATGACAATAATTCAGTTGCTATTGTAGGGGACAACAATGAATTTCCAGAGGCACAATTACAGGTTAGGAGACAGGTTTTTAGGGATCATTTAACTGATGCTGATTATAAAGGGTATATAGAGGGGTTGGAAATGTTCTGGCTGAGTTTGCAGATATTGTCGCTCTTAAAGGGGATAAGCTGCGGTTAACTAATTTGTTAGAACACAAGGTTCATTTAGAGGATGGGACTAAGACTATTTTTGTCCCTTCATATAGTATTCCTTTTAAGATTAGGGGACAGGTAGAGCAAGAGGTCAATAAGTGGGAAGAGGAAGGTATAATTAGGCCCAGTTCCTCACCTTTTAATTTTCCAGCGTTAGCAGTGCCTAAGAAGGATGGCTCAGTACGTGTGCGTGTGGATTTTCATAAGTTGAATGATAAGTCAATCCTGGTCCCCTATCTTGTGGCGTGTTTGTGGATTTGTTTGTAGAAATCTGGGGTAAAAATATCTACTCTTCAACTGATCTGATGCAGGGGTTTTTGCAGGTTCCTTGTGGAGAGTCACAAGGGACATTATAGTTTACACGATTTTTGGTTTTAGGGTAGCAAGATTAGTAAATACAGTTTTGCAAAAGTGTTAGGGAAGTCCATTTACTTCTATATGGAGGATATCTTCATTGTCACTGATTCTCTAGAGGAACATTTAGAGGTCCTTAGGGAGGTTCTTAGGAGGCTTAGGTTAGAGGGTTTGAAGATTGAATTAGCCAAATGTGATTTCTTGAAGAAGCAGATAGAATATTTGGTTCATTTTATTTCTAAGGAAGGTGTCAGGGTAAATGGGGACAAGGTTAGGGTGATTGTGGATTTTCCTACTCCTAAAAATAAGAAGCAGATTCGTTCTTTCTTGGGCATGTTGGGACTTTTCCATAAGTTTGCAAAAGTTTTTTCAACCTTACTGTCTCCTTTGACAGATGTGTTGAGGGATGATGTGCAGTTTGTGTGGGTGAGAGGCAACAGTTTGCCTTTCAGAAAATTAAAGAGGCTTTAATGAGTCTCCCGGTGCTGAAATTTACAGATTTCGAGCAGCCTTTCACATTGGTGATAGATGCCAGTCATGAGGGCATGGGAGCTTGCCTTATGCAGATATTTGAGGGTAAATTGCATCCTACCATTCTACAGTAGGAAGTTTAAGAGGCGAGGGAGTAATGAGATATCTATGTGCACGACGGTCAAAGAGGCATTCAAGGTAGTGTCTAGTTTGATTCATTTCAAGATGTTATTGTTGGGCAACAAAGTTGAAGTTCTTACAGATCATAAGCAGTTGTTGGATATTTTTAATAAGCCAGATCTTTCTCCTAATAGAGATAGGTGATTTTTGACAATTAGGGGTTTTGTCTTCAAGATAGACATAATGTTTTAGCTGATACCCTTACTAGGAATTTTTATGATTCAGATGGTTCTCGTGTTTGTTATGTGTCTGGGGATTGCCTAGACTGGGATATTAGTTTAGTGGAGGCTAAACAGGGTGAGGATGAAATTTTGGCAGATGCAAAGGTGTTTCTTAGAGGGGAATTAGTTAGAAAGGGTTATAAGTTGCCTTTTGAGGGCCTAGAGTTAGAGGGTAATTCATAAGTTTGGAAAATTAAATATAAGCTGAGGAGTAGTGAGGATAAAGGAGATACAACACAGATAGTTGCAAAGTTTGGTTTTGGATATTGTTCAGTCCACAATTGAGTATTGAGAAGACATATCACATTGTACAGGGGAGGTTTTTGGGAACAAAATGGCTCACATCAGTGGAGGATTTTGTGAGGGGATGTTCAGTTTGCAATGCATGCAAGCAAGCGATGGATACATTGTGTAAATTTGGTTCATTTCCTATCCCTAGTAGACCTTTCCAGCGAGTCCATATGGACATACTTTCCAGTTTCTGTGAGTCTAGTTATGGGCACAGACATTCATTGGTTATTGTACATGAATTAACTAGGTTTGTGGATTTTCCCTTTGAAGCATAAGACAGCAGAGGAGGGAGCATTTGTGTTTTTAGAGGGGTTTATTTGTCGTTATGAGGTTCCTGAGGTTCTTATTACAGATAATGGGAGAGAATTTGTGAATAAGACAATAGAGTGTCTTGTGGAGGTTATGGGAATTGGAAAGTAACTATTATTCTGCATAGACCAGAAGCCAATGGGTTATGTGAGCAGGCCAATAGGAAGGTAACTGAGGCTCTCAGAATCAATGTAAGGGGTAATGATGTGAAATGGGATCAGTATATTGCACAGGTTTGGCATAGCTTAATAACACGGTTAGCGATACTATTGCTATGTCTCCTGCTGAGGCAGTCTTTGGTTATCCAGCACGAGGCGTGTTCAATTTTTATCTATTCCTTCTCAGCGTGATGATACAGTTACTCGTAGATTGTTGGTCTCTACTGCTAAGGAGAGATATGCGTGCCCTGCTGGGGATCTTGAGTTGGAGATGCTGGAAATGGTTGATAGGAGCAATTCAAAGCCAGATAATGTTAAAATTCCTGTCAGTAACAGGGTTTTTGTGAAGATAAATGTCAGGAATCAGTTGAATTATAAACTAGGGCGTAAGTTTGACGGTCCATTTCGGGTTGTGGATATAAAGAAAGAAATAGGTTTGTTGTTCAAGATGAAAAAAACGCGATTGTCCAGGTTGACATATATCTCTAAGATCAAGAGGACAGCTCAAAGGCAAATTGATCAGTTCATTGTTTTTTCTCTCTTTTTTTCTTATGTACTTTTATTCGCTTTTTATTTTTATTTCTGGGTTTCCCAGAAACGTAATTTGGGGGTTTTGAACATGGGGGGACACTTTTCCATAGTTTTATAGATTTTGGTTGTCTGATTTTAGTCTATTTTGTGGGTTTCTTTTTTCCTTTCTACGCAAGTGCGGAGGTTTGGCACAATTCGTTGTTGGAATTTTGTCAGTTGAGATCATAATATGCTAAATGAGGTGCAAGGGACACCGTAGAGTTTTGTGGGTTCTGCGATTAGGGTTGTAGTCGTGTTTTTTTTTTTTTTTTTGATGTCTGGTTAGTTATAGGTATCTTTTCTGTCTTTTTGGATGCTGAAGTTCTGTTTGCTCGTAGCCTTTTTGGGTGGCTGTCTATGCCAAGGCAAAAAGGGTGCCATGGTTTTTTCTTTCACAAGGGACGTTATGGTCTTATATATGGTTTTAGTGACTTATGGTTTTAGTGACTTTATGGTTTTCTGATCTTGTGAAACATTAGAGTCGTTGTAATGGTTCTATGGTTATTTAATATATTTGTTTTTTTTTGGTAAAGGTGATTTTTTTAAATTATAGGGACGTTAGCAAATGTGTCAGTTGCAAGCTTAGTGAAGGTTGAACAAGTGGCGGCGGAATTAGCTATACAAGATAAATTGCATGAGGGTTTTGAGAAATTGAGGACATCTTTGAATGGGTAACTGGTTACTTTTGATGGTGTTTGGGGGGACTTAGATGTTTTGATTGTTTTTTTTCCTTTTGTCAAACTACCTTATTTAATGTAGAGAAAGAAGCAGAGTTTATTAACAGTGATTAAAACCAGGTTAAAGCAGTTACAGCTGCTTCTAAGGGGAGCATTTTTGGGGATATTTTACCACTGGGGGCTCTGGAATCTACTTTTAAAAATGCAGCATATCTTTATTGTTCACAAATAATTTTCATCGGGGGGAATTTATATTGTTATTATAGGATTTTAAAAGTACGCTTTTATGATAGAGGGTTACTTGTGGAGGTTCCTGTTAATGATATGAAATCGTTTCACAATTTTGTTATCCAGCCTTTTCCTTGTAGTTTTGATGGTTCGATGGTGACATGGGATGGAGTAGAGACTATGTATATTTTGGGTGATCAGTATCAGTCTTCTGCTATTGGTTATAAGTCAGGGTGTACTTTAGTTCATGACAGATACGTTTATGACAGTAGGATTTTTGTTCTTAGGATTGTCGACTTTTAGGACATGGACTGTCACTTGTTCATAATCAGACACCTTCAGACTGTGACTTTACAACATTCTCTGAGGGAGTATCAAGTGGCCTCTACAAAGACTCTCACAGCAGTTTTTATGCAAGCTGCCAAATCTCCACCTGATGTCATAATACATCGGATACCTTCTGGCTGAAAGGATACCAACTCTTTGATGTTGCTTGTTGGATCGTCACACCAAAATTCCAAGTGCTCAGTAGGATGGTGTACAACTTGAGCCCTCGTACCTTCATGGGTCACCTTCATGGGGAACACAGCGTTATCCCTGTGCCTTCTCCTTGGGGGGATATAACCACGATTCCTCCACTTCCCCCCCTGCCTGAAGATGACTTCTTTGTTCCAGAGCATTACATTCTCTCATCGATTTTGTTGTTGATGGCAGTCTTAGTCGTCATGCTGTGTGTAGTGTTGGGGGTCAAATGCTCAAAGAAACATTGTGCAAATAAACACTCGACCAAAGAGAAGCCAGCCCCATGTGTTGCTCTTCAGCTGGTGCATGAGTTGAGGGAATAGAACTCGTTGCTTGCCTCGTGCCAAGGGCGACAATTGGTGGCCGAGCTACTGAAAAACATTTAGGATGAGTTTTTTTAGCTAAGCATTTTTCTTGGAAGATATTCTGGGCAAAGGTAAATGGAAACAGTGCCTACATATTCAACAAGTCAGTGCTGATGAAGGCCTGGCGTCAGTCTGGCTTCTCATGGAGACAAGGGGCATTGTGCCCTGGGTGATGCGCTGGCAATGTCACCGGAAGTCGTCAAGTTCTGGCAGAGAGTGCGTTCGTTCGCTTTCGTGAGTGGTCATAGCAGGTGTGAATAATTCAATTTGAGTACAGGTTAGACATTTCAGGATTTGATTCCCTTGTGCTCAGATCCGCTTTCCTGGAAGACTTGGTGACTGCCTGTGAGGTGAGCTGAAACTTTATTTTCAAAAAACCTGAATGGGTTTTAATAACTTTGTTTAACATGTACTAATTCTTTGCATTAATTACCATGCATGAATATTTTTTCCCCATTTATTTTTTTATCTGTTATGTCTCTTTGATTTTTATTGATTTTTTATTTTACCATGTTTAATTGTGTGCATTTCTTTTGGGGTTGGTAATGTGGGAAAACATCCCACATTTATTTTTCTCTGTGCCTATTTTTAAAAGTTGTGTTTTCCCTTTGTTTCCTCAGATGTATTGAACAGAGGTCAATATAAATGGAGGGGAATGTAACTTATCATAACTACGGTTGTGTTTGACTTATTTTGACTCTTTTGTTGTAAAGACTCAACTGGTGGACGTTGATAGCACTGTTATATTTTTTACTTGGTTAATTGGGTTTACAAGTCTGGGATGCAGATATTCCCATTTGATTCCTATTTTGATTCCAATCTATTTACCATGTTAGACTACTGAATAAAGAATTTTTAAGTCGACGTGATCGGCATCATGGGAACACCTTTGGTAGACTATATGCATGGTAATGTGGTCATGTATGACTGAACCTGCTGTAACATTCTGGAAAATCCCTAGATAATAGTCATTTGAGTTTCTCATTGTAATTCGCTTGTCAATTCTGTAAGGGGTCAGATACAAGGGTCTTGTAAGGGTTTCATCATTTAGAAGCTGAGATATTTTTCATTATAAAGATTTATATCTAGGATTACAACTTTTCCTGTGTTTGCTTAAGTCACTATTATGCTTTGGTTTCTTTCGCTATTATGCTTTGGTTTCTTTCAGTTCATCCTCTTTCATTCTTTTCACTGTACCTCCATTCATATTATCTTTCTTTCATCTTTCTATTCACCCTCTCCTAACAATTATTTCAAAGTGCAACTGCGAAGGTTTCCTCCTGTTACACCTTTCAAACCTACCTACTCTCAATTTCCTTTCCAGTGTTGAATGACCTTATAGGTCCCAGTGCTTGGCCTATATTCCCTTCCCTTTCAAGTTCACTCAGAGCTGTCTGGAACCTCGGCGCTAACTGTCTATTTTTTTTAGGTTATGATTATGTTATTTATAAACAATCTTTTAACGAAGAGTTCAGTAAAGTAACTTTAATTTAGGTAAGCTTACAAGTTCATAACTAAAATCTCATTCAAAATACTTACAAAGATTGATAAAAAAAAAATTTACAGTACCCCATAATATTTTTGTTATATTTTTAGGTTTCCATTTACTGTTTTTTTATTGCAGTACGCTAGTAAGAACATCCTTATATATATTTGTACAACTATCTTAAAATAAGAACTGACTTTTCAATAGTTACATGCTGAATGATAACATGTTTTTTTGCACTTCATTTACCAGATTTGGGGTGTATACTTCCAACTACTTTTTTTTTTTTCTTTTAATGTAATATTTCTTAGGTTTTTTTGCTTCCTAGAAAATTTGTATCTGAAACAGAGAAGGGAATATTCCTTCCAAAACCTCATAAAATCATTTCCATTGCCTGAAGTTTTTGTAGGCTTCCTTTATTGTTATGAAAAAACACAGGAAGTGTGTTTATTGTCTTTATATTTATTGCCCACCGACCTTATCTATCTTTCAACTATGAAAGTAAGCAACATCTACCCTGGGCTGAAGAGGATTTTCAGCCGTTATGAGGTAGTGCTAGTGAACTCGTGTAAAGAAGGGTAATTAGATTTTCTGAGATCTTTT
>NC_089790.1:38546706-38574206 GCF_040412425.1 Macrobrachium rosenbergii
TATATGTGTGTGTGTGTGTGTGTGTGTGTGTGTGTGTGCCTTTCCCCAAGAGATGGGTAGGGCCAAAATTATTTAGACTTCCGTTTCTCACGCAAATTTCTGGATAATGGTATTAGCCCGTTAATGTTCCCTTAGGTAATAGCTAACACTGGTGACTATTTACAACTCAGTTTTTAGAGATGATAGTCCAGGATCAAACTATTACCTTTCAAATGTGATCCAAATGGTGCACTGTGGAGCTACACCACCCATATAGTGTAGATCAGAACATCTTTCTGAACAAATTTGCTCAGATGTGGAGAGCATGCAAAAATAGAGTAGTGGAAAATATTTTACAAATGCCCCGTATAAATATGTACGCTAGCATGATTACTTTGTACAGAGTTTAGTACCAATCATGACCTCGTATTAAAATGAAAAGAGGAATCCTTCCTTACCAAGTCAGATTCTTTTCTTTTTCAGCATTGAGGAACATGGTGCTCATCATGGAAAATGTCCAGTGATAGGAGATGAGATGGTGGAGTTGGGAGTAGTTGATTTCAGTCACGACCAGCAACTTGGTTTTCGGTCCTACAAGCCGTTCCATCTTCCCCACTTGTGCAACAATCTCCAAAAACACAGGGTCGTTGCTCAAAATAACGACAATGACAGACCAAGACCTTTTCCGCAGCTGTGAGGTCATGGATTGAGATTAGAAGTAAAACTTTCCTTATCTTTTACTTGAAGACTTTAATCATATATTTCAATCTGTGAAATGTTGATGTATCATCATAAAAATATTTCTCTTTAAAAGTAATAAAAAACAAAGATTGCTAGTCTAGAATCTTATGTAGACTGAATACAGTTACCTTGCGTTTTTTTTCATTTGAGAACCGTTATACACTAAAAAATACCAGATATCAGAAGATACCATGTTATCTGGTTCAGGAAATTATCATTTAGTGCAAGGAGAAATGTTAAGGGTCCTTTAGTTTGTTCCAAATTCTGTACATTTTTTACTGTGATCAGGAGAAAAAAATTAAGTGATGGGCAGCTCAATAAGACAAACATACTATAGATCAACGCAGAATTTTATCAAATTCTGTGATGTTTTGACGGTTAATGTTTTAGTTAACATTATACATTTCCGATTATTGTTAATATCATTAGTAAACTAACGATTATTGATATTATTCAGTTACCATCTTTTTGTTGTAATCTTAAATCTCTCAATGTTTATTTTCTATTCTCATAACACAAACTATATGTCTATAATTGGCTGTGAGTGTTTGCAATGAATGCCATTAGAACAAAAGGGTTCAGGTCTTATCCTAATGTTTTAGATTTCAGTCTGTTTGCCCAGTATATTGCCACCACCACCCAAATTTAACAGTTGTTTTCCATTTTCCTTCTGAGGAGACATCAGCTACGGTGCTAAACAACTGACATGGAATCTGACTCAAGGTCTACCAATGCTGTCCACAGAAATTAAAATATTGCTTAATTTTCCACAATTGTGAAGGCAGATACTTGAAGCTGGTACCGTTAACGTTATTTATTTGTGATTATTGACCTCCTATTTGGACACAATACCCACCCCACTCTCTGCTTGGGGTCATGGTTTTACCTCTGACAATGAGGTTGCCTTGTTTCCATCTAAAACACACATTTCCTTGACTGAGAAATGAAAGGAACGAAAGCCAAACACAACGACGACCTTCGGACATCATAGTTCGACACAACACCTACCCAATATGATTCTTGAATTGACGGAGTGATTTCCGACATGGAGACATTGGGCTTACTTCTGTCTATATCCAGTTCCATGACTGTTGCTCCTTGAGGCACTATTGCTTTCTCATTCAATTCCTGAAATTAATAGCATAAAGTAAATGATCTTTTTATAGATAAGAAAATCTAAATATGGTGCTGAGTCGTCATAATTGACTGTTAGACGAGGATTTTTAGATTTCGTATGCTTATAGTGTCATACAAGTGCATTTACAGGAAAGGTGATTTCCCAAAATGTTTACAACGGAAAAGCTAATTGCAGCACAAAACATTTTCACAATGTAGTATTAATTTCATTTTGTAAGTAGGATTAAGGAAGTGGATACCCCAGTAAAATCATTGATAAAGAAATCAATGGGTAAGCCTGTAGGAAACAAAGAGCAATTTATTTAATTTCATTTATTTATGAATGATCACCGTAATTTCTGTTTTTCCATCCCAGCATCAATTTTATTCCAATTGCTTTCCATACTTGAACTGCCATGGACCTTTCTCAAGTATTAGTTCTACATTCACAAGGGGGTCATTCCTTAGGTCGACAGTTTCTGACTTATTTTAGTTTTCCTTTTCTATTCTTTCTTTGAAGGAACTGTATACCCTAACAGTGTTCTGGATCTTTATCCCAATGGACATTAGATAGGTATGAAAAGGCTGAGATAAATTGTACTTGAAGAATCTTACTATTGCACTTAATTTGATGAGAAATATGAGGAAAGCAGAAAAGCAATCATTATTCTTCTTGTCTTGAGAGGTAAGACATCTACTGGAAAGTACATTAACTCATTTTAGCCAGAAATAATCTTTATTATCATCATCAACATTATTATTATTATTATTATTATTATTATTATTATTATTATTATTATTATTATTATTATTATTATTATTATTATTATTATTATTATTATTATTATTATTGTGGGCCCGTGGCAGAGAGGTTAGCTTATCGATGGACTGGTTAAGCAACACTGGGCCAGGTCAGTTGTTGGATGGCTGACCTCTTTCCTTAACGCTGATTCCTTGGGAAAGGATCTTTACCACAATTTCCTCAGTCTACTATGGGTTAAAAAGTAAAACTCAGCAATGATGAAAAGAAATTAAAGATTAAACGACAACGAAGTAAATGGAACCTCTGGCAACAGAAAAGCTTCGTCAGGCAGTCAGGTATACAGCCCAGTGAGCGGGGAGGATGGTCAGATTCTTGGAAGCCATCATCCAGCAACTGACCACCACAACGGCAGTAACCAGCAACCAGAGACTGGAGTTACAGAGGCAAACACCAAGAAGAAGAAATGGACAAGAGAAGAAAATAAGGAATTATTATTATTATTATTATTATTATTATTATTATTATTATTATTATTATTATTATTATTATTATATATTAACCAGAACGGCCCACCCCGTCCTGAAGATAGCCGACGAGACGGTCTAAAACGTTGACGCCCTTAGCTTCTATGAAGATTCTCTACCACTCAAGAATGACTTCGAGATTTTAGTTACCGAATACCGACAACCTGAAACTGGACGAAGGTATCACTCCATGTTTAACTTCCACCTGCGTGTGCCAGAATAAAAAGTGACTCTGTTCAGAACTCCTGCCTTCAGTGTCAATGATGCTGTCATTCTTTTCAATAGAATTAAAAGCCACAGTAGTGCTAAAAATATTTATGTACAAAGTTAAAAATGATAAGGAGAGACTTTCAGATACTACTCCATATCCCTTTTAATTCTCAATGCTATAGCCTTGCTACAGGGGTTCCTTGATTCAGTATTATTATTATTATTATTATTATTATTATTATTATTATTATTATTTCTTTGTTTGTAGAGGACTGATCTCGTGATAATTGTCCTATATTCCCCACTGATCCCAACCCCTTGACAAGTTGGGGGCTTAGGGATCCACTGCTGGGATTGAATGCACTTTTATACCTTCCCTCTCTGCAATGGGTTCAACCAAACATTGGGAATCCTTCATCGTTTTACTCCTCCCTCTATTAAACTTTCTTGCTTCCCTCTTTCTCTATTATTGATGACATTGGCATGGCCCTGAAATGTGGAAAAAACTGCTCTTATTTTTGAGACGGAGGGTGAAGGTAGACGGCATGCCTCTCGACCAGTAAAACCGGAGTACCTGACTTGATCGAGCGAAGCGAAACTTTTGTCTAAACCTTGCCCACAGCGTTGGGTCCGATCCCGACGGACTGACGACCCTTAAGGCACTGAGGGTATGGTGTATATCCAGGTGAGGATCCCAGGGCAGTTACCACTTTAGGTGACATTGTTGCTCCTCCCCCTGTTGGGCCTCCATGGTGAGAGGGACCTCCATCCAGAATGAAATTTATATTATTTGTTTGATAACGACCGAATCAAGCCTCCCTATGACTTCTGGCATAGTAACGGACTACCCCCAGGAGAGCTCAATTAATCAAAGTCAAGGTGGTATTAACTTTAATGCCATATAATCCACCCCAAAAAAGTAAATAAAAGCATGACCCAAACTTGACTCACTTTGACTCCCTCTTAGGAAGTGGAAGTTGGTCAAGGTTTCTAACCTTGGAAACTGACCAGAAAATTTCTGTATTAAAACTGGAAAATTATTTATTAAATAGACATTCAACGGCAGAAATGACTTTACACATAAAAGAAAAGACGTGGCTCACAGAAGCCACGACTAAGAGTCAGTCTATATTATCTATGTCTATAAAAAAAACAGAGATAATATAAATGTGAAAAAAATAACACTATGAATAAATTTCAGGGTATTATTATGCTTCCTGAGAACAGTGACTGACCATTCGAAAACCGCATTCTCTTGGGACATCTTAAAAAGAGATATCCCAGAGTAGAAGATTGTGAGGTATATATTATACGGAGTCAACAAAGAAATAAACAAATGTTAAAAATCGCAAAAATAAAATTTGAAGGTCAAGATCTACCGCAAAAATATAAATTTTAGACCAAAATAGAGAAATGATACCTTATGTCCCAAAGCCAGTACAATGTCAAAATTGTAGTAAATATGGGCATGCAAAGAAATATCATCGTAACGAAGCAGCATGTACGTAGTATGGATCTGAAGAACATACCACACAATGGAAGTGCAGTGAACCAAAGTGTATAAACTGTGGACAAGATCATCATGCAAGATCTGAAGAATGCTACATGCAAGAATTGGAATATCTATAGAAGAGGCTAAATTGGTACTGAAAGTGAGAGGATTTCAAGGTCCGCCTAGGAAACTTGCATATTTTTCAATAAAATGAACAAATAATGAAACAAAAACGCATACAGATAGAAGTAACGGAGCACAGAAAAATAACTCTCAAGAAGAAATTACTAAAAAAAAAAAAAAAAAACTAAAATGATAAAGAATGAAGAAACAGGTACAAATGATATGGATAATATTTTATGAACTTCATTTGAAATATTAATGCAAATAACAGCACAAGATGGACCGGAAATTAAAGATAAAATGAGGCCTTTGGGGAGAACACCACCCAAAAAAAAAAACATTATTAGAGAACACCAGTTAAACCAAAGACAAAAGATATGAAGAAATAACAAAAACAAAAATAAGCTAAGAAATATATCTTTATCTCCTCAAATAATAGTAAAGCCTATGGAAGCAGATAGCCAAAAAAACGAAAAAGTAGAAGAGAACCATACTATAGATAAGAATGTCCAGGGAGAAGAGATTAATCCATCACCAATAACAGGTGCAACAAGAGCAAATGAAACCAGAAATGTACATGACAACACATGTGGATGTAATGAATGCTCTCTTGAATTGTGCAACAATAACAAAAACATAATAAGAGATGGTTTAACAAACATAAGAAATTTATGAAATATAGATAAAAAGAAACCACTGATTTGAACACCCATGAAAAGGTTGCATGTGCATTGAACATTTAATATATTATAAAAGAAAAACAAATAAATGGCGTGGGCAAATTATTAGAAAAACTCCAAGTTGATAATACAAAAAACAAAGCAAAACTCGACCGCTATAACATAATATTGTCAATAGCTATATTATACAACGGAACGTAAATAGTCTGCAGACCAGATTACACCTAGGAGAAATACGACTACTAAAAGAATATGGACAAATTATATGTTTACAACATGTCAACAAAACTTTATCATCAATAGGTAAATACACATTAGCATCTACATCAGGGAGGAAGAAGAAAACTTAGGTGAAGCCATATAAGCATGTACATAACAAGGTAGTTTATGACAAAGTACCTGTAAACATTACTGACTTGCGAACATCAGGTATTCAAATACGAATAAAAAACGATTAGTGTGTAATTTATAATTTATACTGTACAACCAACCTAATAAAAATTACTGCATTGATAAACTCAGGATTACTCAACAATGCCAAAGAACCTACATTAATAGTAAGTGATTTTAATGTTCACAATCCAATACGGGACTATAATTATAGAAACCCAAATAGAGCAGGAGGTAAAATAAAAGAATTCATGGATTCAAATGACATGTGCTGCATAAATGATGATGAAAAAAGTACATATTATTCTAAAACACATGAAGCATTTTCCTCAGTAGATTTAACTCTATCTACAAGTATAGTAGACAGATTATTTTAGAATACAGTTGATGGTTTGCACACCAGCGATCATTTCGCAATATTAATTTCATTGTTACAAAATATTCCTGCCAAGCATGTCACTTATTATAACATTTAAAAGCAGATTGGGAGTATATGAATTGAACACAAGGAATATCCCACCATTTGCATATATAAAAGCTCATAATGAATCATAAATTTTTTGCTTATTTCATTAAAAATGCTCCTGATAAAGCAATACCAATATCAAAAATCTCATCCAACAAAACACAAACTTCCATGGTGGTCTGATAAGCTAAAACAATTGATAAAAATAGAACTCTCAATAGGGAGTCGATTTGGTAAAAAAATTCAATAAAATGAATAAAACATTACTGATATTAAAAGGAAATAAAAAAAAAATTACTATATTATTACTAGAAATTGATCTTTATACAACAAAATCTCTATACAAAACAAAATATCTACATAATTTAAAAAATAAACAATTCAAGGGAGAATCATTTCATGGAGGAAATATGCATCACTTCAGTTTAATAATACTCATTTACAAAAAATATGGAGAAAATTCAGGAAAATAAATGGTCCCCTTCGTAGTCCAGGCTAAAATATATATTAAGCAAACCCCTAGACCGGGCTAAATTTAAGATGACTAATTAAAAAACACACACACACACACCAATGGAAAGAGGAAAATATGCATATGCACTTGGTGTAAGAGAAAAAATAAAATAAAAAATTCTGTACCTTCCACAGGAAGTTGAAAGTAAATATGTCCAACCCTGTGCGAGGCCTCTTTACCAAGGCAGTCGTAAAAAAATATGCTCATTTTACAAGTTATAAAAGTTTTTTCTAATAATTTTTTTTTATTTTATTCTGTAAAATTATAATCACAGTTCACACAATATCATAACAGATAAGAATTAAAATCAGTAACAAATTCTGAGTACATTTATTGTTAAATATCTATGAGGCCTAATTAGATGAGAATTTTGGACATTTCCCCTTTGACATCTCAAGGCAATTGTAACTCATCTGGTATTCTTGTAGATTTTAGTTAACAGAGCTGGTGTGAATTCATTTATGGCCCATGGAACTTTCTTATTTTTCCCGCAAAATATTCAAACTGTATGGAGCAAATGATGATCGTCAGAGGACGATACCTAAAATACCCTATAAATAGTCGTCATTTGACGACACCCACTCACAAAGGGCACCTAGACACGCCATAATGAAGGATGGAAAAAGAATAATCGATCCGAAAGAAATGAGTATCTAATAGGAGAAAACTTAGCGAATGTAAGTAGTGATAAAAATTTAGATGAACACTTCTGCACAAAGAAGATATATATCATAATAGAAAATTTAATATGGAAGAGTTGGAATATGATCTTTTGAACCGCAATAAATCTGCTCCTGATGACAGGGTAGTTTTGAGATGATCTGACACTTCACAACCTCTGGCATAAGTCATAATTGATTATGGACAAAAACAAAATCATTTATGGTATTTAAATTTATTTGTGAATGGAAATGCATCTGATAATTCCACAGCCTGCAAACCTGAAATGATCCCAGCAGTCGTAAAAGAGCTGAACTCAAATTATTTTCTTGAACACCTTGGCTTTGCAAATTCGAGGCTAGATAAAATGGTAATTGTTCGACTAACGTGGCTCATTAACCCCACTCGATCCTGGTCAAATGATTAGAATGTTTTCTAACTTTAAGATCAGGGGAGCTACCTGAAATTCAACGAAAACAATATTAACCACTGTTTCAGCTGCAGCTCCTTTTATGTTGAAAAGCATACGTTACCATATGGTGTGCAATATCAAAAATTTACCTAAATTTACCTAAAACTCAACAGATCCCACATTTTCAGGATCTGGGATTTTAAATATTTTTTAAAATCAGGGCCATTTGCAGTCTAGAGGTATTAGAACTTCCATGACTGTCCTTTTTCTTGATAGATAGGTGAGAATTGATGATGCTTTATCAAAAAAAAATTCCTTGGAAATGGTGTTCCACAGGAAATTTCATAACTTGGCTGTTTACATTAGCGATCACTGATATCATCCAACTTACTTATTGAATGAAAACATTTTTATGGATTTTTGCTTCCTGATATGTAAATGAAGAATTCTAGAATAAAACATGGAGAACGAATCATTAATAAAACCATAATCAAAATAGAAATGAGCCACAAAACATGCAAATTATCGACACTGTAAGACTCAGTGATGTTTAAAAATACAATATAAAAATGAAATGGCTTGATAATTAATTTTTTTAACTCACGATATACAGCACTATAACAGCTTTTTTCCCTTTTTTGTTTCTAGTTAGAAAACCCAATTTACGTATACTTTCCAAAGTGTAAAAGACTCCTCAAATCTAATGAAAAACTATTGACTCTTGAGAAAGCCTTCAGGCCTTCCAAGATTCTCACTATTTTACTGATGACAGTAACATGGATTTTTGTTCAATGATTATTTTAACAAAGAAATATATAACTCAGCATCATGTATTCAGCTATTGAAAACGTTGGAATGAAGGATCACAAGCATCCCTGGCCTTAGAATATAGCCTGGATTTGGTCAATCATCGCCAACCTCTGAGTCTTTACAAGTTGAACGTCTAACTACCACTGTCACTCAGTCTGAAAAGTACAAGAAATGTAAAATGAAAAATCAGCTTAATAGAAACTCAAAAAAAAAAAAAAAGAATTAAGAGATTACTTATAAAATTATTCATAACCTTTCCATTTAGAGCTAGAAGATAGTTTGAGTCACTGAATATAAATGTACAGTTACCTATATATAGTAAAATTATCGCCTCCTATGGACTATAATAAAATGAGAATTTGCATATTATATATAAAATATTTATTAAAAATTATATATACCCCAGAATATATAGATATATACAATAGAAATATAACTGGAAACAATCACATGTGGAACAGAAATTTACACAGGCGATCTTGTATCACAATGGATAGTGCTGTAGTATCCCAAGACAAAACCTCAGTTTTCCCTACGTGAGTCAATGCCTCAGTATTTCCAGCTGAGTTTTGTGTTGATGATTTCATCTTATTCAATAAAAAGAAATTCGAATGAAATGTTGTTTTGTGAATTTTAGTCGGGAAGTTGGAAAACTCGCTGGTATGCAAAGTTATTGCAAAGGTAAAACCTTGGGTAACATTATACAACCAACTTCTTTTAGACTTGTATGGCCCAGTGGATAACGCCCTTGAAACCACCTAGAGACCTTTGATCCCTGACGTGAGTCAGAAATTTATTTCTGTTCCACACGCCAAAGTGTGTTGATGATTTCTATCTTATTCAAACATCCCTAAGGGATAATTATGAAATGTTGTCTATTGGGTCATTGCTGAGTCGGGAAGTTGGGGAAAACTCGCTGGTATGCAAACAGTTAAAAAAATGCCAAAACAAATAAGACCTGGTTTTAGTTGCTCTCAGGTTCCAACATATCTTAGACTTGATGGCCCAGTGGATAACGCCCTGACACGTTCCACCTGAGAGACCTGGGTTCGATCCCGACGTTAGTCAGAAATTTATTTCTGTTCCATACGTGATTGTGTGTTGATGATTTCAGGTTATTCAGAGAAGGTAATGGAAGAAATGTTGTCTATTGAGATGGTATTGCTGAACCCGGGAAGTTGGGGAAAACTCGTCGTATGCAAGCAGTTAGCATCCCAGGTAATTAATGTGCAGTTGAACACGCGTTCCAACTTGGCCGAGACTTATGGCCCGGTGGATAACGCCTTGCTTTCCACCTGAGAGACCTGGGTTCAGAATCTCGATTTTGTGTCTAAATTTATTTCTGTTCCCAAAATTAGTGTGTTGATGATTTCTATCTTATTCAACTCAGAAGGATATCGAATGAAATGTTATCTTTGGGTCATTGCTGAGTCAATTGGCAGAAAAGGTACAGTATGCAACTCTTAGCTTTTCCAGGTAATTCCTGGGTGCAGTTGCTGGTTCCAACTTTTACCATATTTCAAGACATTTTGAACTTGTGTCCACCTGAAGACCTGGATGATCCCGCGTTAGTCCATTTTATTATTTCCACACGTGATTTATTGATGATTTCTATCTTATTACCAGTAGGGATTTACTCATGAAATGTTGTCTATTGGGTCATTGCTGAGTCGGGATGTTTTTGCACTATGCAAGCAGTTTTGCCCAGGTAATTTTGTTGCTTAAGGTTCCAACTTTTTAGACAGATGTCATGGCCCAGTGGATAACGACTTTGTTTCCACCTGAGAGACCTGGTGTGATTAGTCAGAAATTTATTTCTGTTCCATGATTGTGTGTTGATGATTTCTCTTATTCACTCAGAAGGGATAATTCGAATGAAATGTTGTCTATTGGGTCATTGACTGAGTCGGAGTCGGGAGTTGGGGAAAACTTGGTATGCAAGAAGATTTTGACTTTACCCAGGTAATTAGCCATGATTAGACAGTTGCTCTCAGGTTCCAACTTTTTTAGACTTGTATGGCCCAGTGGATAACGCCCTTGTTTTCCACCTGAGAGACCTGGGTTGATCTCGACGTTAAATCAGAAATTTATTTCTGTTCCACACGTGATTGTGTGTTGATGATTTCTATCTTATTCACTCAGAAGGGATAACGAATGAAATGTTGTCTATTGGGTCATTGAGAGTCGAGGAAGTTGGGGAAAACTCAGAGAGGTATGCAAGCAGTTAGCTTGCCCAGGTAATTCCTGGGTGCAGTTGCTCTCAGGTTCCAAGTAAGGGCTTTTAGACTTGTATGGCCCAGTGGAAGACAGACCAAACCTGAGAGACCTGATATTCCTATCCCGAATGAGTCAGAAATTTATTTCTGTTCCACACGTGATTGTGTGTTGATGATTTCCCTATCTATTCACTCAGAAGGGATAATTGAATAAATGTTGTCTGTTGGGTCATATCCAAAATCGGAAGTTGGGGAAAACTGTCATCAAGTTTGCAAATACGTTGATAGGTGAAATTTTGTCAGAATCTACATTTCCAATTGTTCCAATTTTAATATTCATGAGGAGCTTTTACTTAATTGATAAAATATAAAAAGTAATTAATGAAAATACAAAAACCATTGGGGCATTTTATGAATAAAAACGAAAAAATACCCATTTTATAAATCTTAACTTATTCAGGTTTTTATCATTTTTTAATCGTGTACACGGAAACGGATAATTCGAATTTAATGTTGTCTTCTGGGTCAAGCACAGTAACTTTGCATTTTTTAATTCATCGTCGTTGCAACAGTTAGTTGCCCAGGTAATTCCTAGACCTGGCACTCATTTCCAACTCTTTTAATCATTGGCCCAGTGGATAACGCGCCGCTAATCACCAGTGGTCTGATTAAACTATTTTGAGTCAGAAATTTGTCCCATTTTCATTTCATGAAAAGGATTGTGTGTTGAGCATTTTTATTTTTCACTAATATAAATGAACAAATTTGTCTATTGGGTCATAAAACAGGAAATATAAAAACTGGCTGGTAATGCAAGCAGTTAGGCTTGCCTGTAGGTAACTTACCTTTGCAGTTGCCCTCAAAGAGTTCGACCTTCTTTTATATTGTTCCCAGCCATGCCCTACCTAATAACAACCAGCTACTAAGAAACTTCGAACACTTAGCACTGGCTTTATTCTGTTCCACACGTGATTGCTCTTGATGATTGTCCTCTTATTCACTCAGTAGAGAAAAAATGAAATGTTGTCTATTGGGTCAACCCTGAAACAAACAAGTTGGGGAAAATACTGGTATGCAATGCAGTTAGCATTGCCCAGGTAATTCAGCTGGGTGTAAACAGCACTCAAGTTCCAACTACTTTTAGACTTGTTATTTCTCCAGAGAAAACGCCCTCAGTTCTTTCACCTGAACACCTGGCAACCCAATGGACTAAATACAGCTGAATCTGTTGTTCAGAAATAACCCGGTAAAGACCATACAAAATACCATCTGTGATCAGACGAAAAATCAAATGTAAACACAATAAATATGTGGTTTGAGAGCCACCAAAAGGACTGAAGAAAGATAGTGTAGCAACCAAGTCAAGTGAAACCCTGATTATTGGTGGGGTTCGAAAAAGGTCACGACCTTATCCTAGACTATCCAAAAGACGGACCACATTACAGTAATGAAAAAAAAATAACGTGAACAGGTTTTCGAAAGAAACATACCAATTCAAAGGAGACCATTATCATGTATATATTTTGGTGAGGTTCCTCTCCTTTGAAATTGTTCCAGAGTCAATGCGACTTGCTGAAATTCATCATTTTGAAGCAAGAAAAATGACTCGTCTTTTAACGGCTAACGAGACACTTTATTCTTTTGCTGTATTTCTTTTACACACCGTTTAACTCAAAACACTGGATCTTAATCCACTTGAAACCAGTTTTGCGAACACTTGAGATATGAATTAAAATACAGCCGTATATTTCAATCATGAACACCAAGTAACAGCGCCGTTTAAAACAGCTTTGACGCGTTCATAAAGAACTTATTTTGATTGTGTATGCTGTAAGATGACACACTAAACTGCAAAGTGGGGATTTACTTTCTTTATTTATTTATTTTTTTAGAACGTGCTTTTACGTAAAACGTGTGACTGAATACTGGCTTTAAAATAAAAAAAAAAAAACCGATTGAATAGAATAGTGGTTATCGACGTCATGGAAGGTACAGTATAAACTTGCTAGAAATCAATGCCACGACACAAGAAAGAAACCTTGATCACTACGTCTCCAATATAAGGTTGGCGATGAGGTCAGACGCACACACAGTATTTTTTTAGCTGTCGAATTAAGGTACAGTCTTTGTAGCTGATAATAAGATGAGAGGTAGTTTTTACAAACGACATGCTTCGTAGGAATATTAAAGGATCAGACGAGGATATAATCATAAAATAACCAACGTTGCTGCATAATTGTAATACACCGCATACCTCTATTTGTTTTGTAGGCATTAGTTAATTCTTCCAGAGCCTTCGGCATAAGTAGGCCTCATCAACTCCCCATCGAAATCATATGTTACTGCATCTTTTCATATTCTCTTTGATCCATCTTACTTAACCCCCCTCCTAACAACTGATTCATAGTGTAACTGCGAGGTTTTCCCCATGTTACACCTTTCAAACCTTTACTGTCAAACTTTTGCGCTGAGTGACCTCAAAGGTCCCAAAGTGCTTGTTGTTTGCCTAAATTCTGTATTCAATTCAGTAATTCATAATCGTAATTGTTGATACAAACAAGAAAACTGTAGGACATTTGTACCTGACAGTTCTTCTTTTCCTTAGATTGTCAAGGAAGACTATATTTTAATTTTGGAAATCGTAATTGAGGATCTTTTTAACAATCTATAATGAAATATCATAATTAGCATAATTACTGAGATTTGTATTGCACATTGACATCCGGCTGGGATATATTTTCTAGCTGTGGATATTCTAAAGGTGACTCTTTTTAACTGCTCAATGTGCAAGGAAAAGAAATCTGCATTGGCTGAGGAAAGGCAGTTAGTTAATGATTTACATTTTAATTTAAGAATAAGCGTAATTAGAGCTTGCTTTTGCCTTTCTCTTGTCAGATTTCACGGCGAATAACATTAATAGGAAATATAAAAATCTCTTCTCAGATGTCATGGCGAATAACATAATTAGGAAATATAAAATTCTCTTTTCAGGTTTCACGGCGAATAACATTATTAGGAAATATAAAATTCTCTTCTCAGATGTCACGGCGAATAGCATTATTAGGAAATATAAGATACTCTTGTCAGATTTCACTGGCAATAAATTATTAGGAAATATAAAATAAAGGGATCATTTGTCAACTAGAATAACATTGAAGAAAACAAAAAACTTCTTCCAGTTTTCTTATTAATGCCTTAGTATGAGAGACCGAAAATAGACATCAAACAGGAAAGCGAACAGGAATTCTGTTCATTGGTAATTTGATTACATGTTTATTCCCAATGTTTCATAATCCAAATTACATTTTTCAGGAGATGAGGAATTCTAAAAACCTGAAAAAAAAAAACATCGAGACAAAAAACTATGAGAAAAATTTAAAAGTAAACAAAGTCAGAACAGAAAAAACGACAATCGACTTAAAAGGGAAATTTCTTTCCAAGGACTCTGAGGAAACATAAAATTCACTGATCAGAAATGAATGGAATAACATTAATGACAAATGAAAAAAATTGAAAGATTTATATTTTAAAATGTTAAAAGGAATAATCATTATTAGTTTGATATGAAATTATATATGATCAGATTTATATATAATATAACATTATTAGGAAATATAAAATTACATATCAGATTTCATATAATAACATTATTAGGATATATAATATATATATATATTATATATATATTGTTAGGACATAGAAATTTTTTTCTGCAGGAATAACATCTTAGGAATAAGATAAAATTATTCAATATTCTATCCATTTATTTCACTAGTTGACAGGCCATTTCTTAGCAAATCTTGGCAGCATCTTCAGGACTGGATTGCAAATTGAAATAAAAGGATTTTATTAGTGAAATATAAACATTTAATTTTAAACATGATGTCATTGGCGAATAACAATTGGTTGGAAATCTCATAAAATTCCTGATCAGTTTCTGGCAATAACATTATTAGGAAATATAGAATGCATCCTGATGCCGTGGTTTAATAACAAGGGTGTTGGAAATATAGAATTCCATCTGATCAGATTTCTTGATTTGAATAACAGTAGTATTATTAGGGTGTTCTAGAATTCTCCTTCTGGAATCTCATGAATGTTTTTTGGTATCCTTGAATAACAGGATGAAATATAAATTCCTCTGATCAGATTTCTGATTTATACGAATAACATTATTAGCTAATATACAATCTCCTGAACCAGATTTTACAGCACAATCACTGTTGAAATATAAAATTCTTCTCAGTATCAGTTTACTGTCAATAACATTATTAGCAAATATAAAATTCCCCTGATCAGATTTCACCTGCGAATAACATTATTAGACCTAAATATAGAATTCCCTGATCCATTTAAATTTGATAACATTATTAGGAAATATAGAATCTCTGGTCAGGGCTGAATAACATTATTTCGTAATACAAATTGCTGAACAGATTTCACGGCGAATAACATTAATAGGAAATATAGAATTCCCTGATCAGATTTTATGGCGAATAACATTATTAGGAAATATAGAATTCCCTGATCAGATTTCACGGCGAATAACATTATTAGGAAATATAGAATTCCGTGAACAGATTTCACGGCGAATAACATTAATAGGAAATATAGAATTCCCTGATCAGATTTCACGGCGAATAACATTATTAGGAAATATAGAGTTCCCTGGTCAGATTTCACGGCGAATAACATTATTAAGAAATATAAAATTCCCATTAGGAGAGAGAGAGAGTGCGTTGATCTTCTAGCCTTTCTCCTCTGAAGCGGTTGTCTCGTAACACCGTCTAGGCTGCCACTTCTCAAATTCATTCAGTCAGTGATTCTTTCCCTTTTCCGTTAAGCTTTAGAATTCCGTACTTGGTTCCGTTTTCACACAGTATTTCTTCATCCTCTAAATGGAAACAAAAATTAATACAAAGGGTTGTGGGAAGAGATTTTTGGTCCTACTTTCACCACTTTCCCCATCCCCCACCCCCCACCCCTTCTCTCTCTCTCTCTCTCTCTCTCTCTCTCTCTCTCTCTCTCTCTCTCTCTCACACACATACACACCCACATTTAATTCAAACAGGTTTTGTTATCATCTACCGTGAAATGGTACCATTAGCCACGCAATTACGTAGTATAAAATTTATGATCCGGGTTTAAGTGAAGGATATAAACTAATGCTTCGTGAGGATTTATTTCAGATTTTTTTTTTAATATGGGTTGAAAAAAAAATTTTTTTTTACACAAACACACAGGTTCCTATGAAGAGGTTTCTTTTATCGGCTGTCGTGCAGTTGTTATCTTGTTGTGGTGTAGAATAGATAGGGAAATTAAATAGAAAAGAGAGAGAGAGAGAGAGAGATAGAAAGAGAAAAAGTTAAGAGAGAGAAGGAGAGAGAAATAAGAGTAAAGAGAGAGGCAAAGAACACAGTGATAACGGCCAAATGCTGTTGTGTCGTGTTATCAATAAGCTGATCGAGACAGATGTTTACATTGAACCAGTATATCGTGTTTAAGGCATAAAACAGTCGTAAAAATGAAATAATGGCCTCGCGATTGAAGCCAACTAAAACATGAGTCAGCAGTCTAAATGCTTACAACAGCTGATTCTATAGTCCCGCCTTCTCCGGAAGGTGTTTTCGTGGAAATTCCAGGAATTTGGGGCTGACCCAAGTGATATACTTCTTCAACCTCCAATCAAACATACTGGGAGGGGTCTTTCCACACCCTCCTAAGATCACCTCCTAATCAAGTCCTCTAAGGAGAGATTTGAATCACACCCACTACAGTCCTTCCAATCAGCTACTTGAAGGGGAGGCCTTGCTGATTAATCCTTCCAATAAGGCTAGAAGGAGGTGGAGATTTACAGATAACAAGTTTCCTGAGGGTTCAACGAGTGAGAGACCGACGAGGACACCAGAGTCAGAACTGTGTCCTTCAAGGAGAGTACTTCTCCCAATCACTTCCGTGTTCCCCATATAGACTGATTCAAGAGTGATTCGTTCTATCATTGTAACTTGTTAATTTTGTACTGATCTTTATAATATTAAGTACTAATTAAAGTGAAGAAATTACCGATCTCGTCTCTATACGCCTTTCTGAGAGATATCAATATTTAAAAGGAATAAATATACAAAAGATAGCACATCATCGGTAAAAGCGATCTGAGAGACACCTCGAAAGAAACCAAGGTAAGAAGAGAAAGACTAAAAATTATGCAAACATAAACGAGGAGAAAAAGATCTCTAAAAAAAAATTGGTGGCAGCTAAATTGATCCAGAAGGCAAGAAACAAACGAACATTAATGAAATTATCAGTGCAATTATTTAAGTTACAGTGAAACGAAATTCTACAAAACGAACTTAGATTTTTTTAGAATGACGAACAAAATATATATCAGAAGAAATAAAACACTCCAGCAAACAAAAGTTATGTGCGAAATAGCAGCTTACAAGAAGAACGTCGAGTGTGAATAAAAACAGTTTTATTGCGTCCCGAAGCAAAAACATTTTGAACTGTTACCATCAACAAATTGAGCAAGACGCTGACAGCGATAATAAGCCCAGTGTTAGCGACATTTCATCGAAGTGATTGAAGAAAACAACGTACAAACTTTCAACAAGATTCCGAAAGCGAAAACTACAGCGGAAAAACAACGCAGTGAAATAGTGATCCGACAGCGAAAAACTCACCGCCGAATGAACAACATTTAGCGATATCACGATATCAACAACACAACAAATAACACAGTAAGGAAATTTACTATCCACTTCTCTCTTTAATAAATAAGTGAAGATATATTTTTTTAGCATCTTGCTATAAGATTGAAATTTAAGAAAACTCTCTCTAGTGAATAAAATTCTTTTGCATAAATACCAGCATTACTTTCTATGATAAATTAATTATTTAGTAAATAACTTTAGATAAAAATAATTAGTTTTTTTTTTTTTACTCGGTTGGTGATGATTATTTGAGAAGTTATATATAATTTTGTGTACTTATTATAATGAATTTTGATGATATGATGCCCAATTTCATATAAGAATTTATTTTGAGTATTGAAAAAGGTTTTAATTGTGCACTTGAACTCAATAGAGAATTTAATTTTTTTGTGTGACAATTTGACAAATTGTTTTAAATCTTGGTACAATATAAAAAAAATATTTTTTGATTGATGTACTCTGAGTGAAAATTTTTTTGTGTGTGACATGCAACGAGTATTTGATGAATTACTGAACACTGTTAGACATTCACATTACGATTTAAGACAGTCGACAATTAGAAGAAGTCGAATTTCAAGACTAAATTCCCACTCCGCTGTAGTGCAAGGAAATACTAACAATAATAACACAAATAACCAGAACCAAATTAGTGTTAATCATTCTAATACTACTAACAATAATAATAATAGTAACAATACTAATAATACTAATAATACTCGCACATTACATTTTTATAAATGAACCAGGCGGCCGTCATAACAACCGCCACACGCTTCTGTGGACAGGTGGATGATTCCAATCCTGACAAAAGCAGACTCGAAGCCTATACTGTAAATCATTGGCTAGCAGATGCAGATAGTCGTATAATTTCAGGGGAATAAGAGATGAAAGAGCTAAAATAAATGAAGCCTTGTTGCTCGTCAGCTCAGAACATGGAGACGCACATAAAACTTTGAATTCCACAAGTTTTAGCAAACTTAATAACTATGTAGAATTTAAAGAAATTTGTTCATCACTCTGGGAACCAGTAAATAAGACTGACAGTTTATATAACCTAACTAGATTTCTTAACCCACAATATAAAACAATTGCTAATTTCTACGCAAGCGTGGAGAATGCAATAGAGAAAATAACCGAAGACTTAATGAAGACAGGCATTACTATAGGAGACAAGACTCAGTTTGGGGCTAGTGCCCATAAATTAATTGAGCTACGACATGTATTAAATTACGTGTCATTTGGAACCATATATAATATTCTTGGAGAAGAGGAAAAGAAAGCTTTCAGAAAAATAAAACTTGATCCCAAGAAAACAAGCCATCAAACATTAAAGACAATGAGAGAAGAAATCCAAAGGAAAGAGATAAATCTATCCAAGGAATTCGTGGGAACAACAGAAGCACAAAATGAAAGGAAAGTCAGAAATAATAATCCTAATTTTAACATGAATAATAAATTCTATGATAATTCCAGACAAGCAGGAAATAGACCAAATACCTTCCAAGGGAAATATGCCCAAAATACTAAAAAAAAAAATGGAATCCAGATCAAAGGGGAAGAAACAATCTAACAAAGAGTGGACCACACAAACCTTATAGATATGGTCAAAACTCAAACACAAACACTTCAACCCAAGTGAACTATTCCGCTCAAGGGGCGAGACCAAAGACAGCCTGTGAAAACTGCGGATATACAAATCATTTTACAAATGAGTGTAGAAAACCTAGAATCTGCAATGGTTTGTAAGAAAATAGGACATTTAACAAAGAATTGCTGGTTTAAAACACAAGAAGGAAATAAAGAAATAGTTGAATTAAGTAGTAATCGCTCAACATCAAATAAGTCTTCAAATCAATGATAATTTATCCCTACACAGAATACCACAAGAAAGTCCCTACAAGAAGATAAATTAAGAGTAGAAGAATTAGCAAAAAGGAGAAGTGAAGGTTCATCCGCACTATCCATATTGCAGAGTAAAGAAGTTGTATTTTCCATGGATGAAGAAGAAATAATCAGAAAGGATTTACCTATCATTAAAATTCCAATACAGAATAAATTATGTACTGTCCTTATGGATTCAGGTAGTACTGTAAGCATAATTGATAACATTAACAAATTACTTAGGCGTTAAAGAAACGCTAACTCAGGGTCAAAGCAAAATAATAAAAGGAGTAGCGGGTAAACAGATTAAAAGTTTAGGAAATGTGAACTTAGAAATAGACCTTTCGTCACATAAAACTGTTGAAAGTTTTATAGTTCTAGAAGACAGATTCTTTCCCGCACAGGTGTTGTTCTCATATAAATTAATGAAGAAATGTGGAATTATACTGAATTGCCGAGAAGGAAGAATTAACCTTACACAAGATAATAAAAGAGCGTATGCTTTACGCTTGAAGAAGAAAAGTTTCACCCAAATCTGATCAATTTGTCTGAGACAACTTCAACAAGCGACAAAGACATACAGAAAATAACTTATCATCAAGAGAACAATCAAATTAAATTGAATGGTAATGGAAAGGAGGAATTTCAACAATTACAGACTAGAAATTTAAGATGTGCACATCCAGAAATTATACCCTCCAACAAAAGAAGTGACCCAGAAATAAATAAAGGTGATTCTCCAGTGTTCTGAATATGACAAGGAACAAGACATTTATGATGATAAACATGCAGAGATAAATACAGAACATTATAGCAATGTAGTAATCAGTTGTGATAATGAAGGAAATTAGTAAATGAGGTACTGTTGTTAAACAAAATAAATAAAGTAGATATAAATGATATAATAGCAGTAACTGAAGAAAAACTAGTATAGATGCAGAACATTGCTACTTTGCAGAAACAAAAGATGAAGAAGTATGTTGTGTAAGCACTGCTGATGATAATAAAGTACAATTTATACTAAACAGACAGGTAATTTTGCATCCAAAGTGTTTAACAAAAATACATATAAGGGGAAAAGAAGAGATAGGAGTTAAAGATGTTCTTTACTAAATGAAGAGTTACCAGAATTTGTCAGAATGGATAATTCTTTAGTCCACATGAAGGGTGATACTTGTGAAGTTTATGTCCAGAACTACTCAGATAACAAACTAACACTATATGCAGGCATTATCTTTGTAAAGGAATACCTATTAACAATCCATTACTAACATTAGAAGAAGAAGCATTTTACTCTGTAACTGGTCAAACATCAGAATTAAGCAAAGAAGTGAATAAAACAGATTTTCCAGAAAAAAAAGATAGATTAATTCAAGTATTAGAAAAATACAGAGATGTAATAGCAATAGAAGGAGATAAATTAGGTAAAACAAATGTCCTAAGACATAAAATTGTATTAGATGATGGAACAAAACCATTCTTTATTCCTAATTACAGATTACCAATAAGCCAAAGACCCATAGTTGATAATTTGATAGAAGAAATGAAGAAAGATGGGGTAGTCATTCCTTCTAAATCTCCATATAATTCTCCATTACTACTTGTTCCAAAGAAAGATGGAAATTGGAGACTTGTGATAGATTATAGAAAGTTAAATTCCAACACCATCCCCGATAGAATGCCAATGCCAGTGATTCAAGATATGTTAGCTCAATTAGGAGGTGCAAGGATATTTTCATCTTTAGATTTACTTAGTGGATACTGGCAAGTACCTTTAGACGAAGAGTCGAAACCATTCACAGCCTTCAGCACACAAGGAACACTTGCAATTTGAAGTCATGCCATTTGGACTCACTTCGGCTCCTTTAACGTTTGTTAGATTAATGCTTCAAATATTAGGGGATATAGAAAATGTTGCAGTTTACTTAGATGATGTTATCATTTTTAGCAAAGATTTAGAAAGTCACCTCAAAACATTAGAAATAGTCTTGGAAAGATTAAGAAGAGCAGGATTAAAAATCAAATTAAAGAAATGTCAATTTTTAATGAAATCTTTGGAATACTTAGGACATGTAATTAGTGAAGATGGTCTGCAATGCAAGCAAAGATAAAAGTTTGAATATCCAGCTCCTACCAATTTGAAAGCATTGAGAAGATTCCTAGGAATGGTAGGCTACTATAGACCTTTCATTAAAGGGCTTTGCTACAATAGCCAAACCATTAACAGAATTAACAAAGAAAGATGTCAAATATGAATGGAATAAAGAACAAGAGACAGCTTTCAAACACTAAAGAGTAAAATGAAACACTAAAGATTTCTGAAAATGACCATGAAAGTACCTGGGGCTATTACAAAAAGGACAAAACAAGAATGAGAGCAGTATATTATGCCAGTAGAGTTTTGAATGCTGCAGAGAGAAATTATAGCACAATAGAAAGAGAATGTTTAGCATTATACTGGGGTCTAAGGAAATCTAGACACATAATCTTAGGACATAAAGTCAATGCACTTACTGATCACAAACCAATTTGTGATTTGTTTAAGAGAACTTTTACAAATAACATGAAGTTCAATGGATGGTTCATTAGTGTGCTAGAATTTGCACCAGAATTTAGATATATCCCAGGAAAATTTAATACACTAGCAGATGCATTATCCAGAGCCCAAGAAGAAACAGAAATGTATTACCACTAATACTTTTTGTTTTAGCTGTCAAGTGGTATATTTAGATTTAGAAAGATTACAAATACAACAAGGGATGGATACAGAAATCAGGCATATAATAGGACAATTAATGACAGATGAATCTTTAAAACCTGATTTTGTTTTAATCAATGGATTATTGTATAAAAGACCAACAGAGAAGAATGGTTATTCTCGTCTATATATCCCAAAAACACTGATCAGAGAAGTTTTAGAACTAACCCACTCATACAAGTTAGCAGGACATCCTGGAATCAAAAAGACAAATAGAATCCTAACCAGAAACTATTTTTGGCCCCATTGTAGTGAGGATGCCAAGAACTTTGTACAAAATTGTGTAGTTTGTAATAGAAATAAATGTAACGTAAATCCAAAAGCTCCACTTGAAAAATACCCATCGGAGTTTAATCCATTTCAGGTCGTATCTATGGACTTTTTAGGTCCATTTCCTACCACTGTTAGAGGGAATAAACAAATATTAGTCTTTTTAGACTATCTAACAAGATATGTAGAGATTGTACCAGTAAGAAATAGATATGCAATTACAGTAGCAGAAGCTCTTAAATCTAGAATTATTACGAGACATTCATGTCCACAAGTTCTTCTTTCTGATAACGTAGCAGAATTTACTAGTGAACTTTTAAGAAAATTATGTGAATTTTATGAGATAAATAAATGTCAAATCACAGCATATAAACCAAGTTCAAATGGAGCAGTAGAAAGAACAAATCGTAAGATAAAGGATATCCTGAAAACTTTAGTTAAACCTAATACAGAAGACTGGGATTTAGCTTTGGAAGACGTACAGTTTACTATAAACAATACTGTAAATGAGACAGTAGGAGAATCACCACACTACTTGTTATGCGGATACGAGAAGAGACTACCAAATATGTTACTAGATGATGCCACACCACCCCGACATACTTATAACTACGATGACTTATATTGTCTGGAAAACTAGACGTACGTATGAAACGATCAAACAGACGAGGACTATACTTAAGGAAGCTCAGAGTGTCCAAGCAAGGTACTATGACAAAAATACAGCTAAACCAAAAATTGTAGTAGGTGCTCAGGTATATGTTCAGAATCATGTTCCAGAAGGTCCTAATGTAAAAGTATCATCAAAGTTTAATGGTCCTTATAGGGTATTAGAAGTGTTGAAATTAAATAAACTAAAGATCATAAGTGAGTGTGATCTAAAAGAAAGAATTGTTCATACCAATCATGTAAAGGTAATAAAAACAGACTCTTGGTCCAATAAAAGAATAGTTGAATTATTGAAAGAAGATAAACAGGAACTAATAAATAACAAATACAACTTAAGAAAAAGATAAGTTTATGTAAAGTGTTGAACTGTTATATATAAACAATATGTAGGCATTAAAATACCTCATGTATACAGCATATCTCATAAGGCTTATTCTTACCGATACAAACATGCGGTTCTTCTTGGGTATCATAACACTGCTTTATGTGTCATCCGAGGTGGTGATCCGGAAGGGTGCACTACTAGAGAAAAGGGATCTGTGAAATTAATTAAGGACTTGGGCATAGTGAGTATTAACATTACATCGGTGCTCATCAATGAAATGACGTTGAAAGATGTTCAAAGGGAATTAAAATCATTAATTAAGAAAAGTGAAAATAACAGTGTTTTACCATTGTTGGAAAAACCAGATAATGACATAGGAAGTGTGTTAAATACAATATCCAAACGATCCCTCTTACCTTTTATAGGGATAGCACTTAATCAATTATTTGGAGTAGCTACTGATTCTAATGTAAAAAAAGAAAGTGCCCGTATAGACAAACTGGAGAAATGGGCAGCAACAAGGGGCATTGTGTTAAATAAGATTATAAGATCTCAAAATTTAAACAGTGAGGAATTGAAAAAAATAAAAGATTTCATTAATGCAGTGAACAGCAATATTACCAAAGAGATAAAGATAATAACAGATGAACAACATTTAATTACATTTATGAACAATGTTAAAACTGTATTGCAAGACCATAAAGATCTGTTAAATGCCATTTTGTTAGCCTATAAAGGAATATTAAGTCCAACATTAATTAACCCAAGGGAGTTAGAGGGCATAATTAGTGATTTTTTGGTAGAAGGACATTATACCCCTATGGTAAAGGATATAATGGTCTATTATAATTTGATAACCACCAAGGTAGTTAAAAATAAGATAATCCTAATGTTACCATTTAATCAAAAAGAGGCAGATGTACTGATGTCCATACATCCTTTTCCCATGTTGATAAAGGAAAACGTGATTATCTCAAATGTCAACCACATCAATTTTGCATTAGAAGAACATGGACTAATGATGTTATTTATTACTGATGTTCAATTAAGAGAGTGTATACTTTTGAAAGATAAGGAGTATATTTGCAACCTTGACAACCTTTGCGAAACTACTGATGCCTATCCTTGTGTTCAAGAAATAATTGAAGACAAAAATCAAGAGACAGTACTGTGTACACAATTATCCAAACATGATTTTGTTACCATCCTAGTAGAACAGTCAGTTTTTGTATTTTCACTGAATTCAGTAACAGCAACTATTAATTGCCATAATATAAGTACTGAAATTAATTTCAATAATGTCCATGCTTTTGATAAGACATGTAAGTTAGTTATTCCTAATAAATTATATTATGAACCTCATGTCTTCACAGAAATAACAATCCATAAAAATGCCCCATACATGAACTACTCTAGTGAAGTTAAAGAATTTAAACTGTCTCAGTTAGAATTAAAACAAATAAATGAGTTGGATTTAGTAGATGAATTTTTCTATTACAAAGAAAATGTTTCACCAATTCTGTCTCTATTCAATTTGGTCATAATCATTATTGTAATAATAATGTTTGCAATTTTGGTCAAATGTGTGGTAATTTCAAATATTGAGAGGATTATAACAGAAATAAAAAGGGCCAATGGAGAGTAAAATGATCTTATAGACATAATTTACCACTGAATTCTTTGTATATCATTATTTGCATTATGTGTTAAAACAATTAACCATTTTTACAGTATAATAATTCATTATATATGTATATGTATGTATATATATCTCTTTGATTCATGATATAATATGTGAATTTTCTTCCATATATTCTTAATTAATTTTTTTGCAATAATACATTGACACAGTTTGTGCAATTTAAATATTTTTTTGAGAAATTACTTGATGGGCAATCATATAAATACTTTATTTTATTTGTGTGATTTTGCAATCATCCATTGAACTGTATTCTTTTTGTCACACTGAAGGCAGTGTGAGGTAGTGTGACCGAGTGATGTTATGGTGCAGAATAGATAGGGAAATTACATAGAAAGGAGAGAGAGAGGGAGATATATATAGAAAAGAGAAAAAGTTAGGAGAGAGAAGGAGAGAGAAGTAAGAATAAAGAGATAGGCAAAGAACACAGTGATAACGCCCAAAAGCTGTTGTTGTATCGTGATTTCAATACGCTGATCGAGGCAGGATGTTTGCATGAACCATAAGCAGTATATCGTGTTGAAGCCATAAAAACAGTCGTAAAAGTGAGAAATAATGGCCTCGTGATTAAGCTAACCAATTCATGAGTCAGCACAGCTTAAATGCTTACAGCAGCTGGTTCTATAACCCCGCCTTCTCAGGGAGGCATTTTCATGGAAATTCCAGGAATTTGGGGCTGGCCAAAGTGATGTACTTCTACAACCTCCAATCAAACATACTAGGGAGGGGTCTTTCACACACCCTCCTAAGATCACCTCCAATCAAGTCCTCTAAGGAGAGATTTGAATCACACCCACTACAGTCCTTCCAATCAGCTACTTGAAGGGGGAGGCCTTGCTGATTAATCCTTCCAATAAGGCTAGAAGGAGGTAGAGATTGCAGATAACAAGAATTCTAGGGGTTCAACAGGCTGGAGAACGCCAGGAGACGAGAGATCAGAACTGTGTCCTTCAAGGGAGAGTACGTCTCCCCTCACTTCAGTGTTCCCCATATGGACTGAGCCAGTTTACAGCTCCAGAGTGATTCGTTTCTATCATTGTAACTTGTTAATTTTGTACTGATCCTTATAATATTAAATACTAATTAAAGTGAAGAATTTACTGATCTTGTCTCTATACGCCTTTCTGAGAGATATCAATACTTAAAATAATTAATAATAAGAAGATAGCACATCATCAGTAAAGTGATGCTAGAGGGACATATTTAGAAGAAACCAAGGAAAGAAGTGACAGACTAAAAATTATACAAACAGAAAGAGGAGGAGAATATACATAAAATCTCCTTATATATATATATATATATATACATATATATATATATATATATATATATATATATATATATATATATATATATATATATATATATATATATATATATATATATATATATATATATATATATATATATATATATATATATATATATATATATATATATATATATATATATATATATATATATATATATATATATATGTATATGTGTTTTGTGTGTGTACATGTATGTATGTTTAGATGTGGGTACATGTACATGTTTACACACACACACAAACACACACACACACACATATATATATATATATATATATATATATATATATATATATATATATATATATGTGTGTGTGTGTGTGTAAATGTGTCAGTGTGTGTGTATGTATGTATAAACATATCCATTTGACTTCCATATCAACAACTATTAATCCACGATTATCACTTAATATTGCACAAATTTACTTTACCTTGGGAATAGCTCATATGTATAACTATACATACTCGCACACACAAAAAGACACACATATACACATATATAGTGTGTGCGCTCACATGAGCCACAAAGGCCTCTTAACATCTTGGCTTCACAACAATTTTTGAGCATGCTTCTCAGTAAGGCGCCTTATGAACAAAATGAAGAAACAAAGGAATAAAATCTGGTATCCATGGCAGGATTTCAACCCGCATCCAGCATGTTAAAATCACGTTATTTTTAACCATACATATGCCTTAGGTGTTGCTGCAACACGTTTTTTAAAAAAGATGGAAGAAATAGAAACTTTACACTGTCATTGTGATTATATATATATATATAT
>NC_089790.1:38581706-38591706 GCF_040412425.1 Macrobrachium rosenbergii
CGAATGGGTAATTCGTGAGGATTTTGCGCTCGAATATCAGGAATCATGCAAAAGTTTGCAAAACCCCTATCGAGAGAGACGCTTTTTGCATCGTAGGGCAAACGCAAAACCCTCACGAACTACCCATTCTAGAGTCGTTGGTCATTAAGCAACTAGTTCCCCAGTTGAATACCCAAACCTATTCGATCTAACTGTATTTTAGCTAACGTGTCTCCTGTTTTCTCTCGTGTCATTCAATCTTCCTCACTCTGAACTGAAGGTTGGTCGTTGGTCTTAGCTTTTAAATATATTGTAAATTTTAGTGCTTTTACTGATTATTTTATTTAAAAAAATTAAGATTGTTTTACAATTTTATCATGTTTATTGACAGATTTACAGAAGATGAAATGAAGGGAATATTACGAGACGTCGGACTAAAGATAAGACAAATGTACAAATTGGCCGATTTCCTTAGTCAACCTGAGGATATATATATATATATATATATATATATATATATATATATATATATATATATATATATATATATATATATATATATATATATATGTGTGTGTGTGTGTGTGTGTGTGTGTGTGTATATATATATATATATATATATATATATATATATATATATATATATATATATATATATATATATATATATATATATATATATATATATATATATATATATATATATATATATATATATATATATATATATATATATATATATATATATATATATATATATATATATATATATATATATATATATATATATATATATATATATATATATATATATATATATATATATATATATAGTGGGAAGGGTTTCATTGCAGACATCTGTTTCATATTGGTGTAGTTTGGTTAATGCGACGTTTCAGGCACTAGCCCCATTTTCAAGCTGAAAATTGCAAAAATCAAATAAAATTACAATAAAAGTATTCATATAAAATACACAATTGCAGTATAACGCAAATTAAAAGAACGCCAACGAAACTCAA
Organism: Macrobrachium rosenbergii; assembly: GCF_040412425.1. NCBI lineage: Eukaryota > Metazoa > Arthropoda > Malacostraca > Decapoda > Palaemonidae > Macrobrachium > Macrobrachium rosenbergii. The sequence continues at coordinate 38,582,705 of NC_089790.1, forward strand.
GTACTACCATTTCCAGTAGAGGAAAGAAGACGGGTGACTAGAACAACGAAGGCATGTCCGTTGTTTACTCCAGGTACAGAGGGGTTGAGGTAGTTTGGTTGTTCAGTTTTGGAACAACCGTTTTTATAAAGTGCGATTCGAAGACCGCTAGCTTTTGTGGAGAAGACGCTTTTGAAAGAATTTTAAAGCGTTTATATTCAATATTTCTCGTGCATCTCTTTTCATGGTCAAGGATGTTGGAATATTCAGATGATAATTTGACTCCAGTACGAGAACTCACCCCTATGGCAATCTATCGGGACCTTAAGATGTGTACTTCAGGCTCCGATATATTTTCCTAGATCACATCTAGGACAGCTATATAAATAGACATGTTAGATGCCATGAGAGGGTTCAAGTTGTTTTTATATTTAAAAACAGATCGAATGTCAGCGGGTTTGTTGGAATCAACTGACATTTTATGGCCGGACAATAAGTTCTGATGAACTGTTGCATTTTGGTATAGAATTTTGTATTAGGTAAAAATGGAACACTGGCACATAAAGGCATCCTAGGTATAGTCAGAATAGTATTTTTAGGTAAAAACTTCATACTCGTAAATTTGTGAAGGCATCTAAAAAATAAACTACTAGGATAACAATTGCCAGTAAAATATTTCTTTAAAAAAGCTGACCTCTTTGTGGAACTCGAGCCATCCCGAAGAAAGGGAAAAGGCTCTGTGGAAAAGAGTAAAAAGTCAGTTTATCTTTAAAAAAAAAATGGAAAAGCTATAAAAATTTGAGCCCAAACCTGAGAATGCCTTCTTCCCGAAAATCGAAGGATAAAAACCTGAATTTTTACGAGAAACTTCAGTATCTAAAAAATGAAGTTTGTTATCTTTCTCGTAATCAATAGTAAATTTTATATTCGGAGGGGCCAAATTAGCATACTGTAAAAATGAATCAGCTTTATGTTTTATCTTTAAAAAAGATAAAAGTGTCATCGACATAACGACAGTAAAATAACGAGTTATAAGCCAGAGGGCAGTTGTCCAGAACTGGTCCTCTAACACACTCATAAAAATATTAGCCAGTACAGGACCGAGAGGAGTCCCTATGGTCATACCGTCAACCTGCACATAAGCTTTATCAAACTACTTTGGCCCATCCTTACAGGTATTTATGCTTCATGACATTTCCAAGGCTCTCTTTAAACAGGCTTGACTTCTTCATTTTAGTTTTTATTTACAAAAAAAGAAGAAACCAAAGATAAAAGGAAACAACTTAATATTAAAGATACATGAAAAATTAATAAAAGAGCAGAATAGTATAAACGACGTTTTGCACATGTATATAAATGAATAATAAGATATAGGAAATGCGAAAGTATTTCTAAATTTTATGGAAAATATTAAATATCGTCTTAATTCTTTGTGTGTTTATTCGCTTCTATGTTAAACATTATTTGTCTCAAAATTGTCCACCTAGTTTCCTGTCTCTTAGCGTGATTCTGTTTTCCTCTTAAATTCCACTTCTGCTTCTTTTATGACACTATATTTGTTTTTTTCATTTAAATTTTAATTGATTTAGAATATAGAATTTATTTTCGTTTTTTTATTTCACCGTGACGATGATGCAAATTAAATAACCTTCCATGCATGGTAATATTGTTAATGACCTATGTTCATACATACATATATGCATATATATATATATATATATATATATATATATATATATATATATATATATATATATATATATATATATATATATATATATAGTTACTATGTTTTTCCTATTGCCATGAACACACCAAACTCTTACCTGGAATCCACCTGTCAGACGAAACCAGCAGTGGCAGACAGCATTGGATCAACAAGGTAGCAAATTTCACCCACATTTCGACATAGAATTTAAGTCTGAAAAGATTCAAATATTTTATATGGGGAAAATTGATTGGTAATAATTATGTTCTTTTTTATCTGCATCAATTGACAATATAATTGTTTATAGATTACATATATATAAATAAATATATGTATATACTGAAATGTGTTTCATAGAGATAAATTTCTGAATCACATTGGTACCAAACCCAGGTCTTTAAAGTGAGAGTCCAGGGCATCAACAATTCCACCACACAAGTCATAAGAGAAGTTGGAACCTAAATATTACTTTCTTGATTTTTTCCCAGGCAGGTGCCTAGTGCACAACACACCAGCAAATTTTACCAAACATCCTGACCCAACAGTGAATGAATTGCCAACATTTCATTCGACTTCCCCCATTACTGTGAGATATGATGGAAATGAACACATGGGAACGAGTTTCACAAATATAAACTTCTGATTCACATTGGGACCGAGCTCTGGTCTTTCAAGTGAGAGTCCAGGGTGTTAGCTATTCCTCCACGCAGGTCATAAAAGAAGTTGGAACCTAAGTATGTATCTGAGGCTTTTCCCAGGCAGGTGCCTAACGTCCAACATGCCAGTGAATTTTACCCAACTTCCCATGCAGCAGCACATGAATTGCTAACATTTCATTCATTTTCCCCCTTTATCGTAAGTTATGGTGGAAATGAACACATGGGAACTTGTTTCACAGATATATGTTTTTGAATCACATTGGGAGCGAACCCCAGTCCTTCAATTGAGAGTCTAGGATGATAACAATTCTTCCATACAAGTCATAAAAGAAGTTTGAACCAAATACTACACATACACTGGAGTGCTGTAAGGCCTTTCAATTGTCGTCCTTTACTTAATGGACTGAAGAAATATAAAAATAAGTTTACAAAGAAAGCTCATATAAATGACAGACGAGGATTACAAAGGAAAAAATATGTACCTGAAATCCAACACAATTGAAGAATTAATAGAACTGCCAAAACAGGGTTAAACATTGAAGAGGTTTTACAAAGGATTAGGATCAGCTGTTCAGAAGCTGGGACAGGACAATTAAAAGATTATACAAGGAGGTGACTGACCACCAAGAAAATTGTATTAATATACAACTCAATAATCCTCTTTTTTTTAAACAATAAAAATTTTTGTATAATGAACATTTTTACAAATAGAAAATTATATTAAACATACAAATGCATAGAAAATATATGTAAGATAACTAATTTGTAATTAAGTCAGTGATTTTATCTTTTAGGTCATTCTTGAACATTTTTCTGATACCGGGGTCCAAATAATACATGCCAGGGCTAAGGTTAAGTTATAGCTGGAAGTAAGCTGTATAATGGCGGATTCCAAAAGATTTCTTGAAGAGAAATCTTCTGATCTGGCAATCACTGAACTTTCGGTCCAGTTTATCTTGTGAGAGTTTTCTCTTAAATGAATGAATGGAGCATTGGATGTTTGTCTAGTTTTGACTGAATACTTATGTTGCTTAATACATACATCTAAATCTTTGCTAGATTGGCCAATATAAAATGGGGGACAGTCCAAACATGGAATTTTATATATTATGTTGTTGTTTTCTTTATGGCTATTTTTTTATTAACATTCCTTTTAGTGTGTTATTATAGAAAAAAACGAGGTTGACATTCAAAGATTTTAAGAGTGATTTTATGTTTTCAAAACCACTAAAATAAGGCAGGCTAAGAATGTTCTTAGGGGCTTCTTTCTCTGTGTTACTTTCACTATAAAACTTTTTGTGGGCTTTATTATAACATATCTAATAAATGTGAAGGATACCATAAATCTGTCCCTATTTTTCTTATGCATTCGATTTCTTGATCCAAATACTGGGGACTGACAATGAGCAAAGCATGTAAAAACATAAATATTTTGATATTAAGGTGATGGCCTGAATAAAGATGGGCATAGGTTAAGTTGTTGGTTGGTTTCCTACAAATACTGAATTTGCATTGAAATGGTTCTCTATGTATTAAAACATCTAAGAAAGGGAGGCAATTGTCTTTTTCTAAGTCTAAAGTAAACTTAATGGATGCTACCTGATTATTCAAATTAGAGAGTAAATTATTTACATCGATACCAGCAGGCAAAACAGCTAAAATATCGTCAATATATCTATACCACTTTAAAGGAGTGTAAATAATATTAGGTAAATATCGTTTTTCAAAGAATTCCATGTACAAGTTTGAGAGGAGTGGGGATAAAGGGTTGTCCATTGCCATAGCAAACATTTGTTGGTAAAATTCACCTTTGAATATAAACTTACAATCACAAATGCACAACCTAGTGAGGTCAATAATATGACTTACAGGTAGAGGTAATTCATGATAGATTAGTTCATTACTAAGATACCCTAAAATAGAATCTATCGGGATTTTAGTAAAAAGAGAACAAAATCAAAACTAACGAATCTATCATTGGGGCAAAAAGTGATTTTGTTTAATTTATCAACTAAATCTGGACAATTATATATGTGAGAATCGGAGATAGTTCCAAGTAACGGGGACAAGAGGTTGGTAATATATTTCGAAAGTTTATATGATATTGTGCCAACTGTACTGATAACAGGCCGAATAGGATTATTTTCTTTGTGGGTTTTTATAATTCGTACAAGTAAGGTAAAAAGGGAAATTTTACTGACAACTGACCTATTAGTTCTTTTTTATCTTTAAGGATTTTTTTCACTGTGCTATTGAAATTTTTTATGACTTGATCAAGGGGACTTTTTGTTAGATTTTTGTAAGTAGGGCTTGAATACGTGATATGTAGTCAGCTTTATCTAAAATTACAATACTATTCTACTTATCAGCCTTTGTGATGTGGACTGCATTGTCTTTTTTAAGATCGGTCAAACTTTTCTTATAACGAGCAGGGAAATTACTTTCATGCCTAACATTGGCAGATCCATAAACAATATCTTTAATTGTGTCAACATGCTTTTGAGGAAGATCACAATATTTTTCAAATATACATAGGGACGACGCAATTGTTAAAGCAGAAGGTCTATTAGATGTAAAGGATAAACCATATCCGAGTGCACTCACAACATTTTCACCTATTTGTTTACTTGATAAGTTTATAAGACAATCATTACTCGCACTATTAGTCCAGTCACTGCTGTCAATAAGATTTTTTAGTTTTCTGTCGAGTTTCCTTGTTAGGGCATCTGTAGTCTTACGAAGTTTTCCATAAATTTCTTGTCGCAGCAAGAACCTTCCAACCAGCCGGGATAGAATGATTGAAAAATTCTGGCTTTTTCTAATTCCTTAAATTTTTTCCTTCTCCTATTGCTTTGCGGCTGCTATGTGGCGTTTTAGAAAAATATTCAAGAATGACCTAAATGATAAAATCACTGACTTAATTACCTTATATATATGTTCTATGTATTCGTATTTTTAATATAATTTTTCATTTGTAAATATGTTCATCTTGCAAAAAATTTTTATTGTTTACAAAAAAAAAAAAAAGAGAATTACTGAGTTGTACTTTTATAAAATTTTTGGTGGTCAGTCACCTCCTTGTATAATTTTTTAATTGTCCTTTCCCTGCTTCTGAACGGTTGATCCTTATCCTTTGTAAAACCTCTTAGATATTTAACCCTGTTTTGATAGTTCTATTAGTTGTGTTGGATTCCAGGTACATGTTTTTTCTTTTGTAATCCCCATCTGTCGTTTATATGAGCTTTCTCTGTAAACTTCTTTTTATATTACAGGCTGCTAAGTAAAGGACGACAGTCGAAAGGCCTCGCAGCACTCCAGTTTTTCTCTTTCCTTCGTGGATTTTCTCTTTATTTATATATTCATCACGTTTCCACATTTTCGTGATTCAGTTATACACACACACACACACACACACACACACACACACACACACACAACTATATATATATATATATATATATATATATATATATATATATATATATATATATATATATATATATATATATATACATATACATATATATATATATATATATATATATATATATATATATATATATATATATATATATATATATATATATATATATATATATGTATATGTATATATATATATATATATATATATATATATATATATATATATATATATATATATATATATATATATATATATATATATATATATATATATATATATATATATTTGCATGACATAATCCCATCTTTGTATAGGGTATTCTGCTTGAGTCTCCCTTCTCCACAGACTTCTGTCTTGGCCATCTGCATGTTCTGCCCCCAGCAGTTTCAAGCCTCTTTTTACATCACGCCACCTAATTCCTTGGCTACGCCTGCTTCTTCTATATTCCATGGCCATATCAGTTGCCTTCTTAACTAAAGCATCTTTATGTGAACCATATGACCATGCCACCTAATATAAATATATATATATATATATATATATATATATATATATATATATATATATATATATATATATATATATATATATATATATATATATATATATATATATATATATATATATATATATATATATATATATATATATATATATATATATATATATATATATATATATATATATATAAATATATATATATATATATATATATATATATATATATATATATAATACATACATATATATATACATATATGTATATATATATATATATATATTTATAATATATATTTATAAAATATATATCTATATATATTCATACACAGTATATAATTCCTCAGTTATCAACATTCAGCATTCAGCATTATCCAGCAGCCCCTGACCAGGGACCAGAGATATATATAAACTTTTAAAAATTTGAAAAACCACTCTCCGATGATTGGCAATGCTGCATGGAGACTAAGAAAAGGTTTGGGGGGTGAGGGAGGCCTGGAAAAGTTTCCTAGGTGGGGGCTGGGTGGTGGGGTTCAGATGGCTGGCCACCATGGGAGAGAAGGGGCAATAAAGCTCCACAGAGCACATCACTGAGAGGTGGGTGGAGTAGGGAAGATGTTTCCCAGGTTGGGAGGGGATGAAAATGCAATGTGGGATAGTAAGAGACGTCTGTCTTCGTTAGAGCTTTTTTCTTTTATGCTTTTACATTTATGCTTTTTCCAGATGTTATTACAGGATTTGTACAGTACTGTGCTGCAACTTGTAATGAAATATATCAAGTGCAAAGAAAGAGAAGAGATGTGGTATTGAGAGAGAGAGAGAGAGAGAGAGAGAGAGAGAGAGAGAGACTGAGGTATCACATAGTTAAAACCTATGACGCACTCACCCCTTCCATTTTTTTATTTTTATTTTAAACTTCACTATTCTCATTTTTATTTTCATGGCATATAAGATACAGTCAAACTTACTACCCATAAGAAATAAACGGTTTTGTTTATCCTTAACGTGTGTTCATACAGTATATACACACTCCTTCACTTTCATTGATGGCATATAATAAGTTATAAATTGTATGTGTTGCCAACATCTACAAATTAACATCTTAAATATTGTTAATTGCAATGACACATCAAAAGTGATAGAGCATTTTCTTTCTTAATGTTAATGATATGTGATAATCATACTTAAAGTCAACTAAACTTGTAATAAAATACTGTACAGTAACTGAAGCACAGCTCACAAAGTACATGGCACCTCGTGGTACTTCGCTAAGAGACACTCACACACACACACACACACACACACACACACACACACACACACTACATAGCTTCCTTTTAGTTGAGGAGGGGAAGAGAGTTATAAATAGCTCATCGTGTTGCCAACATCTATGACAAAACTCATGACAAATGTCACGTTAGTGTATAAATGTTTCAAATCAACATTTTACTCTGAATGTGAACATTACATTTGGGATGAAATATCAACAGTGATAAAATATCCTCTTGTATACTATTAAGATATGTGTGATAATCATATCAGAGTCACCTAACCAATAAAAATGTTAAACAGTTATGTCAACATTGATGAAATGCCACATGGAGACGTAAACAAACATACATACAGGCATTTAGGTAAAGCTTCCATGATATTATGAAGTGAAATGAAAAATTATTTATTCCAATGAAAAAAATGATCAACTACTTTTTAGCAGTGTTCTTCAAAGGAATTTGCTTTGAACATTCATCACTGAGAAATGCCGTATGTACTAGAGATGTAAAATAATAGGCTGTTTTACACAAAGTTTCCATATAGGGTAAATTATGTAAAACACAAAATATGGTGTATGTACTCATGTATCATTCGATCTCATGCATTATGCAATCCTTAAAGTTTCGTCCCCTTAACATGATTTCATTGTATATCTCATGTACCCTGTGAGTTGCATTTTTGATAGCCAAGATAACATGATGCTAACCTATTTTCCCATGTAATCCTATATTCTTATTAACGAATGATAGTAAAAAATAAAATTAGTCTTTACTTACTAAACGAATTTCATTTTCAGTAAATTATACCGCACTGGGCTGTACTCACAGGTGAATTTCATTTTCGGTACAGCATATGGTTACTGGGCTATGCTTGCAAAGCGAATTTCGTTTTTGGTAGATTGTATAAGGCTAGGCTTTCCAACAAGAATACTAAACTTATAACTTATGCCACAGTTCATAACCATCTCTTACCAAAGAACTGACTAAAAACAACATCGATTATGACATAAATAAATGAATCGGGAAACAGCTGTTTTACAGTCTTGAGGAATTTTATTCTACATAATAAAGTATGTTAGTTGACAATTGTATACCCATATTACGTTTATGTGCAAAAATAAAAATAATTCCAGTAATTATGTGTTTCTTTTAGCAACTAAAAATTTGTCTTTGTTATTTTGCAAGTAGGCTTTAATCAGCTGATTCTGAGAACGTAAACATTAGCCTAACCTAATTAAATGCATATGACAGATGATCATTTTTTTTTGTATGACGATGATGATATAACATGATGATAATATATTATAAATGGATTCAGTAAGTAAGATATAATTTTCGTTACCAATATATTTTTTTCTCAAATACAGCTATCGAAGCCTATTTGATTTATGCAAATGGATACTGCAAGAGTAACACCCAGTCTATTCTAAAAGTTCATACACACATTTTTATCTCGTGTATGG
>NC_089790.1:38599206-38626706 GCF_040412425.1 Macrobrachium rosenbergii
CTGAGTTTTTGAAGTGTTAAGCTTCATGCCTCAAAGCCTACTCCATTCCTTAATATGTGCCAGATCTCTATTCCGGGATTCTGCAACCACAGACCTATGGCTCGGAGAAAGAACAACAGCTGGCAACATCGGTGTGATACTCTTCTGGTTGTTGTACCTTCTCTGCACCTTAGGTCTCAAAATACTCTTCTTTGCCTGTTTTAAGTTTTCGATATATTTTTCCCGTTTGGGTTTCCATTGGCATATGAGGAAAGTAAAGTATGCATTCAGATTCGTAATACAAGTTCTGCGCAATATGTTTAGTAGCGGCTAAAGAATTTACTAATATGATGTGATATGAACTAGCCGCAAATTTACAGACGGCAAACGTCAAAATTATAAAAAGCATATTCTAGCGTTGGGAAACTCACTCCAAAAATGACTTTGCGGCAGCAAGTCCTTAATTGCTTTGACAGATCATTCACTTGCATAAAATGTATATGTTATGCTGTATACTTTTAGTAAGTGAGTAGCTTTATGCATCTGAAATGGCAGTTTTCCTCAGGTGCCTCCTTTAGTGTCGAGATAAGGAAAGCATAAAAAACGATCGGACCAATAGTCGGTCTTGTTAGAACAGGTAATTGGAACATCTGATCTAATTACAAAAATCACTTAATATCACGTTATAATTTATCTCAGGAGGGCCACTCTATGGTACTGAGATCAATATTATGAGAAAAGAGACATATGATCAAACAGAAGTTTTCATACCAAAACTGCTGGAGCACTTGTGGGAGCAGCCAGAAGTCTTAAAAGTTTCAGCAAGTCTGCAATGGACGGAGTTGATCACCGAAAGACCTCGACTAGAATGATACAGACCTGATCTCTCTCTCTCTCTCTCTCTCTCTCTCTCTCTCTCTCTCTCTCTCTCTCTCTTCTCATTGGCTATGTCCCCATCCCACTGACACTACACTTAACATTCATTGGAGGGCAGCTGCTCAAGAACTAGATAAACCTTTCATATGCTCCGACGGCATGAAAACATTATTCAGCTCAGCAAAATATATTGAAATTTCATAATTCACTGGGATCACTTCAGGAACAATATCAGTATACGTTAAAATTGTACTAAAACGATAATAATCCTAAAAAATCAAAAGGAGCAGTAATAATATCAATAATGAAAGTGAAAAGTAAACTTCAAGTATCTGGTATAGATAAATACCGCACCAGGCCTTATCAGGAATAAATCTAATACATACATATACATATACATACATATATATATGGCGTGTGTGTGTTGTGTGTGTGTGTGTGACCCCATCTGTATGATATATATATATATATATATATATATATATATATATATATATATATATATATATATATATATATATATATATATATACATATATATACAACAACAACATCTTAAAATGAACAAGGCTAGAGACGACTATAAAGCCTCCTTGTCCCCATAACTGACATCAGCCTTTCGTTACTACCACGCGTTTTGAACTTTCTGCTATAAAAGTAATTGGGTAATTTCCCTCAAATTTCTGCACCAAACATAGCACCTATACCTTCCCATGACTCGCGTCAGTCACTAAGGTGAACGGTTGACTAAAATCTGGAAACTTCAAAACTGGTGGGTTCACAAGAATGTTTTAAGCATTTCTAATTGTTGCCTATCACCCCAAACAAACTTAACGTTTTCTCATTTCTGTCAATGGATCACGCTATATAGTAGTTCTGTTCCCTGCACAAAACGGATTGCAACTTGACATACCCAGGAACGAACGAATCTGTTTCCTGGTTTTGGGAACTGGAAAATTAGATAACAATGGCTTTAACATTCTCATCATTCACTCTGACTCCCTCTTTTGTCAGTTTGAAAAAAAAAAAAGGTCAAGTTCACTTCTCCCCTTCATCAAATATAAAAAGGCCACAAAAAAAGACAGTGCAGTTTGCTTCTCAGGCACAGAGAGAGAAAGTTTCGTTTCCCACCCTCTTACAATGCATCGAAGGCCTGATGACGATTTTTAAAAAAACTAACACCAAACCTCGGGGCTCGCTCTGTCTCCAACAGCAAAAATGCTGGATCAACACTTCCCTTTGTCCAAACGGAAAGTGTCCTTTATTAAAGGCAATTCTGCCACATTACACACACAATACCCACACGCACACACGTGTGTGACTACAAAAAACAAGAAGTGCATTCACACTCGTGCAAAAACTGTTTTGCACCGCAACTCATAAATATCACGTAGGATATTACTCAAATATTAAAGTTCCCAGAAATAACCCAACAACCAAATATCACCCTTACACAATACACGCCGATGCGTACTGTAGATTGCTATAAAAAAAATACAACACACCATAATACGCTCAGCGCTTCACTATATATATATACTCGTGACGCAATTACTATGTCACCGTGGTGATGACGTAACACTCGTTGCAACCGAAACATTAGTCAAAACTCAACGACAAAAAACACATAGTTGTCCCTATCACCAGTTACAACACAACGAAAGGACAATTTCACATCAACCCAACTAAAAAAAAAAAAGAAAAAGATAACATCACAACACTTACGTTAGCAGCGCGAATTTCCATCAGGCGAAGAGATAGAAACAAAAAACACTCGCGCGTCTTCACGTGTTTTTACACACGCATAGCGGTCTTAATATCGCACAATATCATATGTTTTACCCCTACCCAAAACACTCTCCACAAAACACTAGCTAGCGAGATGCTCAATCCTCGCCCCCTGCAACTGTGTGACTCCCACAAAATCCTATCCTGAGATGCCAACACTAATTTATATCTCTTCGGAAACGTATACATGCCTAATTATTTAACACCTTCTAACTGCCTAACTACCTTATACGCTACCTTATACCTTTATACCGCTACCTTTACGCTATTTACGCTATAAAAACTGTAACGATATTTCTGAGCCTATATATGATTTAAGTCTCTGTTTTATGAACAGAGGTTTGATCTCGCTTATCCCGAGACATTGTGCGATAGCAGTAACGTGAGCCGGCATCATAAGTTATATCTTTCCCTAAATAAAATCTAAGGACTACTGGAATGAGATACTAAGTACAAAACTAAAACCCTTTATTGACAAAAATCAACGAAAAATAACTTAAAAAAATTACGAAAAATGAAATCCAGTGTTTCATATAACTATCAGAAAATCTTCTAAGGAAATAATGCTCCAAAATCATAAACCCCAAATTACAGAAAATAACTCATCTGTCAAAACATGAACATCAATCAATTAAAACAGGTCATCTCAAATGTCATACCACTCTCATCCTCGTAGGAGGGAGAGAGAAAAAAGAATAGGAATGAGTGGAACAGAAATACCTGTGAAAAAGAAACATCACATTAAAAATCATAAAATGTAAAAATTGCAGAAAAACATCTTCCACTGTCACAGGAGATACCGTGTGTTCACAGTTCTGAAAAACAAAGTCCAAAAAACGTATATGAATTCTTACTCACTCCACAAGTCCTCTGGGACAGTCTCCATGTGAAAAATCACTCACATCTTCAGACACACAAGAATCGGATCTCATAAGTCCAATTAACAACAGTTCCTCCCATTATATTCATTATGTAACGCACGAACAACGTACTTTTTTGTATGACATCATTCGAGGTCAAAGTTCGGCAAGACACGCCTCTGTACTTCGAGGCGTTTGTACACGTACACACCATACATTATTAAGAAGCATCCTTCAAAACCGGATATTGTAACTGGTTCAGCTTCTAGAACGTTCTTTTGCTGAAAACGCATTTCCCAGCCCGTGTCTTGTCACCAAGGTGGTTTCTTCGACCCTTGTGGTATGCGAATGTTTCAGCAGTTTCCTATCTGCTGCGTATAGTGAAATGGACCCTGCGAATAGCTGACCCAACCTTTCAAAGGTCACCTTTCATGAGCCTTTACATATATATATATATATATATATATATATATATATATATATATATATATATATATATATATATATATAGGTAGATAGATAGATAGATAGATGGATAGACAGATATATGTGTGTGTGCTTGACTTTGTATATATCGCTCCATCATTTCAAGACTGTCGTAACTCAAAAATTTGAAGTTTTGAGTTACATAGCTCATAAGATTGCCCATTTAATTCTGCGTCTTTTGGTAATAAAGTCGTAAGTCTAAGTGCATTTTGGCCGAGAGATGGCGCTGGGAAGATTTTAAGTCTAAATCAAAATCTCGGTGCAGTTATAGGACTTTGAAACTAAAACGCTTCTCCTGAAAAATCAAGATTTTGGAGTTACGACAGTCTTGTAATAATGGAGCGATATATATCATAACCACAATGCCCTCTTAATTTCAGGAATTCTTCTCTTTTTTTTGGGGGGGGGGGGCGATGAGCTTGCCACTACAAACCCTCTGATGTTCAGAGCAGGATTCGAGCCAACATCCGGAATGTCAAATAAGGTCACGTTGCCGCTCGCACATACATATATGTTTGTAATTGGGACATATTTATTAGAGCTGGAAAAGACCCAGACGCTGATTATCGTAGCCAAGCCAAGTGAGCAGTCGGTTTTGTTGCCTTTTAGGCTGAAATATATGATATAGAATCTATTGATCACTTTTTACCAGGTACGTATGTTTTTGTGGTTCATACATTGACCCACAGTAGGTTGCTTATAAAAAGTGATCAGTAAATTCTCTCTCTCTCTCTCTTATGTATATGTATGTATATATATATATATATATATATATATATATATATATATATATATATATATATATATATATACACACACACACACACACACACACACACACACACACACACATATATATATATATATATATATATATATATATATATATATATATATATATATATATATATATATATATATATATATATATATATATATATATATATATATATATATATATATATATATATATATATATATATATATATATATATATATATATATATATATATATATATATATATATATATATATATATATATATATATATATATATATATATATATATATATATATATATATATATATATATATATATATATATATATATATATATATATATATATATATGTATATATATATATATATATATATATATATATATATATATATATATATATATATATATATATATATATATATATATATATATATATATATATGTATATATATATATATATGTGTGTGTGTGTGTGTGTATCTTATATTAGCTATATAATGAACTCAGCAAATTGCATTAATAAAGATAAGAATAATATGCTGGACATTATGTTATATAAGCTTTATAATTGGTAATAGAGATCATATTTAAATATATCCCAGAGTTCTGGAAGTTTCGAATACTAATAATAACATTCTAAAACCGGTTCCTTCTTCGAGGGACGTTAGAATTATTAATAATAAAAGTTAAAGTAAATATTATGATAATAAAAGAAGAGATTTTAATTTCGAAAAACTTGGACTGCCTAAATTTTACCCGAATATGCCACGTATATGACTTTTCTAAATTTGCAAATTTGTTTGTATAGTGAAGATATCCTTTACAATTGTCAATTATTTGTTAATAAGCTAATTGATAATAAATATCTAAAGTAGATGATTACAAACTAATAAATTTAAATATAAAAAATATCGTGTTATCAAAAAATATAATTTCAATGTCAAATAATCAAAATAATAAAAAATCAACTAAAATTTCTGTAAGGCCACTTGCTGACACAAATGTGGCATACTTGTACCCCTGGCTTCTCCCGCCCTTTGAAAACTGGTAGAAAGTACTACGAAACTTCAAAATGTAAATGAACTTTGGACAGTTATTACATAGATTACATGCTGCTACAAAGAAACTCATTCGGGAGACTGAGAAACTTCAATACAAACTCAACGGGATCCAGATGGCCTTTCTGATTAATGAAGCATTATTATTATTATTATTATTATTATTATTATTATTATTATTATTATTATTATTATTATTATTATTATTGAATGAAATTGCTGCATCAGCTGCATTTAATTTTTATAGAGTCTTCTCTAATATTCTGATTATTGCTTTTTCTCTGCTACTGCATCGGACGAGTAACGTTCCGATGTTGTTCATCCTCAGGAAGGAAATAGTCGAAATTCAGGGACTGCATTTATTCCTATATGTAAATATGGAGGACATGGTCCATAGAACTGGCTATAATGCAGGCATTTGTCGATTAGAGTATACAGTACAGTTATTTTGCCAACGTTTCTCCCAGTTCCAACTGAGTATGTTCATGGCTGAGGTAGGAGTAGAGTGATGTTGGACTAGGACTAGGATAAATCTGACAGGTAAGTGGGGAATAGGGGAAAGGAAGAGTGCCCTGGATACAATCCAGATGAAGCCGAACGGCAGGCACTCCAGGGACAGGAAAGGCATAGGACTAAAGGGGTTAGAAAGTGAAGTAAAGTTGAAGAGAAATAAAATATTGTTCACCCCTTGCGAACCCTTTGTTTTTGATGTAGCCACCAAACAATGGCTAGGAAGAGAGGAGATATCAGAGTCGGTTTTTGGCTCAACACCCGTAAAGAATAAGATTTTGGGATGAATGATGGACTGAGAGGTTGTAGCACCACAAGAGACTATGAGTTTTGTTATTTGTTATTGATTTTTTTTTTTTTTTTTGCATATGTATATACAAATACTTTTATTTATTTATTTATTTATATATATATATATTTTTAATCAGTACATATAAATCTAAACTTGGAGGGTCAAAATTGACCTTTCAAGCCTATTCCACCAGTGGTGAGAACGGATGCGGTTGGTTGTGAGTTCCCTAGTTGTGGTATATAGTTCTTCATCTTCAGTACTGAGTTTGTCCCAGGTCTTTTGACCAGCCTATGGAACCTTGTGTTGAGAGGCTCCAATTTGGAGCGGATGTGCAAATCCTTATTGTGTTGAAGTAGGGGACTTTCCTATAGGCTTGTCTCAGAAATTTGTTTTGAATTGCTTGCATTCTATTGACGGATGTTTTGCTGGAGTGCACCGAATATGATGGCTGTGTAATCTAATGCAGTCTGGCTAGTGATTTATATAATTTTAATTGAGTTTTTGTTGAGAGCCCTCGAACCTTTTCAGCCTACTGATAGTTTTCCTCGTGGTAGCTATTCTTGCCTGGACATGGGGAAGGATGCCTGATTTTTGAAATTTACACCCAAGGATGGTTGCATGCTGATTGAATGGAATTCTTCTGTTATTAATTGCTATATCCAAGGGAAAATCGTTCAGATATTGAAAGGAGCTGAAATTTATTCATATTTGTTGTTATTTTCCATTTCTTTTCATAGTCATTAATTTTTTTGAATTTCTCTGACAGTCTTCCTTTGCAACATATGCTTGATTTAGTGGGGTATTTAATGACTGGGTGTGGTCGTCAGCAAACATGATTTGAAGGCGACCTTGCCATTGGAGGAGGGGTATCTTTAACGTAGAAGTTGTAGAGAGATGGGGAGAGAATGCTACCTAAAGGAACACCTGACTGCAGTTGGAACTCTGGTCCTATGAAATCTTTGATTTTGATCATTGCAGTATGGTTGTCTAAAGTTACATAGCAGTCGAGTTGCTAAAATCTATAAATGAGCCTCCAGTATTTTGAGCTTTAGACCTTCATGCTGACTTTGTTGAAGGCCTGACTGACATCCCTAGAGATAAGACTGCAGCCATAAAAAGAAGACTCTTCTTGACTGCTATGAACTCATAGAGCCTGGTCAATGCAAGCTGAGTTCCTTTGCCCTGAGGTAAACCCATATTGGTTACTATTGGTCAGCCAGTTTTCTTCCAAGGAACTCATTGAATCTTAATTGGATTATTTTTTCTGAGGATCTTACAGGTGTCTCTAGTAGAGATATTGGTCTGTAGTTAGACACAAGTGAGATCTCTGCCCTTTTTTTACAAAGGGGAGAAGTGCTTTCTTAAAGGTCAGGCCAGTATCCCATACTGATGGTTTCATTGAAAGTATCTTTTAAAAAGGCCAGCATGGAGTTGGGCAGGTGCTTGAGAATAATTTTGTTGACTTTAGAGTGGCCAGGTGCTTTGTTTTGAAATTATTAATTATGTTGATGATATCTTGCAACTGAATTGGTTTTAGGAATTGGTCTTCAGCGTCTAGCCTGTTGAGATCGACTGTGTCGTAATGGTATAATCTGCCCATCATGTTTTCTGGAAGAGTTTCAAGAACTAGTTGTTCATGTTGCAAGTTAAACCTTAGATTTTCCCATGGATTAATTTTGAAAAATGTTAGACCAGAATTCTCTGAAAATTAGTTCCTGTTCCTGTGGTGAATAAATTTTCAAGTTGTTGTGCAGGATGTAGGCTACAGGTTGAGAATCATGATCCCAGAAGTCTTCTTGATCATTCCCCAGAACTTTCCTGGGTCTCGATAGATGCCTTCAACTTTATTTAATAATGTCTCCCAGGTGGAGTTTATGAGTTCTTGTGCTTCAATTTTGATGCGTTCTTGGACATTGTGAATGAATACTAAAAGGTGATGTGATGGACCTTCTCTATTTAGTAGGGCAAGATTGTTTGTAATAATTTTTCAACTGTTTAAGATTATCTGTTTCTTTTGCTATATGGTAAGATCCTGAAAGTTTTGAGGGGATACAAATTTCTGAGGCTTCTTTAATCATCCTATACCAAAAGTTATTTTCCTCATCAATGTATGCTTTGTCTTTTCTGATGTTATTAGGTGCGTCATAGTAAGAGAAAAGTCATCGAGAATATCCTTAAAACGTTCCCAGTCGGCATTGTTCAAATCTAGAGTTGGGTTACTAGCTACCATAATGGGTCTCACAGAGAGTTTTAATAGTAGGGGTAGGTGATCAATTGAGTAGTTAAAAATATGAAATCTGTTGGACAGAAGAATGTCCGGTTTACCCGTTGTTCTCCTGTTTAAGTATGTATCAAAATCTGGACCTAGAAAGTTATACAAGTTTCTATTCACAAGATGCTGATCAAGATGCCTCTTGCTGTTAGTGCTATTATGGCCCAAGGCAATGGTTAACTTTAGGTCACCTAAAAGATAGACCGGTATATTACGCCTCATTAATGATAAGATATCTTCCTGAGGAAAAACTGGGTTCCTGGTTTTACACAAATACTGTGTCCCTACTATTACTGGTCCCCTTACTGTTTGCAGTTCGACTGCAATTAGGTCATGATTAAAACCCGTCAATTAATTTGACAGTAATATCCCGTTAACTGTTATTGCCGTCCCGGCATTTTGTTCGTTTGAGTTGTTGCACTGAAACACGTTGTAGTTCCAGATCTTGATACCCAGTGGAGTTAGGTATCCCTGTTGAGTTAAAAGTATAAGATGAGGAGAAAGAGGAATAGATGTTGCAGAGTTCCTTGCTACGAAAATGTGCACATTAAGACGTTATGTTGTATAACTGTCAGAGTGTCCATTATGCTAATTTACCTTTAGTTATAAAGTAACCTGTGTTTAGTTTTTTGAAATTTTACCCTCGAGGATCCTCGCAATCCTGTATTTACTGAGTTCTATCCCATCCTGGATGAGTTCTAAGCCTTGTTATTATCCATTACCTTAGTGAAGACGTACTTCATGGTTTTGCTTTCGAAGATCATCCTCTTAAGGGCCTTGTGGGTTGGGTGTTTTGGGAGTTGTTAATGGAAGTATACAAATATTAGACCAACTTTGGGGTTCTTAGTTTGGCAGATGGAAGGGAGGATAGGAGAGCCATGCTCCTTGTACTTCAGGGTCTACAGGATTGGAGGTTGAGGTTGATGGCTGTGATTTGTTGCAGTGGCTGCTTTTTTCTGGGTTTGATGGCAAACCAGTTTCTGAAGTCAGAGTCGCTAAGGACTCGCATCCTGTTAATTCATCTGTTTCCATGTCATTGATTGTGAGAGTCTGATCAGGGCTTGTTATTTCCATTGTTTGTTTGAACAATGTCATACCTTCTTGGCTAACCTTTGTAGCCTCAGCCTGATCTTGATCAAATGAAGGCCATTGGCTTTGTAAAATGCATCAATCATTGTTTGGAAGGTACCAGGTTCAACCAAACTAGCTCAGGTTTGCCATTATGATTGCAGTGTTCATAGCCGTGATTTGTTGGAGTGAGATGTTATTGGTAATGGGATTGCTACTTTGTGCACATGTGGCTGTGGCTTGGGCAAAGGATTTATTGGGAGTGGTTTGAGATTGTTGGGATCTGATCAATTTGGCCTGATCCTTAATCATGGTTTTTCCTTGTTGGACACCTTGCTGCCATGGTTGGGTGATCCCCATTGCAGGTGATACACTTATGGTTGTCCTGGTTGGAGCAGTTAGTCAAGTAGTGGTCCTCTTTTGTGCAGATTGAACAGATTTTGTAAACTCAGGTTTGGTTTCTTTTTTATACGGTCAATAGTTGTAACATCTCATGCACTGTGGGGGATTAACATAGGTCTCTGGCTAAGGAACGAAGGCGGAAATGATTGTCCAGAAATGAGAAGTCCTTTGGTGAGACAGTCTCTTACCATTTGGGAGGATTCTAATCTCACTTTGAATGTAGTTTTGGTGGTGGGGAGTTTGATAATAGCAGAAACCTTAACATTATTCCGTGATTCTATTTCATTCTTCAGGTCGACTTCCGATAGATTGTATATCAGACTGTCAGCCTGGTGTACAACCAGAGTTCGTGAGGCATTCAAATGAGGGGGGGGGTCAATGACTTCAAAGCTCTTGGCATGGAGAGCCTGTTTGGTGTCTGGATGAATGATCTTTTCAATGGTAGAATCATCAGCGATAGCTAAGAAGGCATTATTGGCTTTAATGAGTTTGTGAATGAAGCATGACCTGTTCTGAAGAACATTCCAGATAGCCAGGCGACGGGATTCTTCATCAAGTCCCTGGCTAGTGTCATTTATTTTAACCTTCCCATTATGTGATGGTAAAGTCAATTAACATTATCCACTTTACAATCTATTTCACTCCTCAGTATTAGGCATGGAAATGTAGTCTAATAATTATTGTTTCAACCTTTTTTGAGAATTTTTAGAATTTAAAAGTTTTGAGAAATGAGATGCAGCAACAATATGAGAAAAACCGTTTTGTAATAAGTTGGAAAAAACAGATGTTAGTGGCCACTTTATGGGAGACAGTGACTTATTCCTAATACTCTATGCAGGCACTACTGTGGGGATATGAGCCTGGATATGCAGCATTTTTGTGGCCCTAGGTTTTAAGACCACAACGGCTACTCCAAGGGCAAGGGCTACTGATGATGTTAGTAAGTAAATTTCAGAGCTTGAGGTTTGGTAGAGTAAGGGGAAGATTGTTAGGGGGTAGGGGTGGAGGTGGGGGCAAGGATGAGAATGGGGGTACCCTGTCCTTGGTCAGCCAACTCTAGCTGGCTCACACAAGCACCCCTCCACAGATGCTAGAGTCTCTGATGATAAAAGCCAATCAGTGAGCAGTTTCTGGGGCTGGCGTCGGCCAATCAGGAAGAGGTTTTCTGCTCACACTGAGCGTCAAATCAGGGCGCGGTTTGTGATTAAAATAGTCAGCCAATGACTGTGCTGCTCATTGCCTCAGGCTAATTGGGAAGCAAGTGAGTTCTTCAAGCTGTCTGGGAGGATCTTGGCTACGTCTGCTCTCCACCAATGCTGATGTGAATGTGAATGATGAATGAATGGAGTGATGTTGATGGCCGGGTCTACTCAATACATAGTCGAGAGTCAGCAGGGGTTAGGCTTCATGCTGAATTTTGATTGGCCGGGGCAGGATGCTGGCTGCCTATTGGCCGATGAAAGCTTTCTTCAAGCTAACTTTTCAGGCATGAAGGTCACGCTGATGCAGTCTCGCTGACTGGTGGGGTAGGGGCGTGGCATCACTGGGCAGTGCGTGACGTTGCGTGACTCCATGGCCTGGTGTTCTCCTGCGTCTACTCCCATTGGTGGAAGGATTGTTCGTCTGATCTGGTGTTTCTAGGCAGGGGTGTCACTCGTTCTGGGGTTGGTGCAGAGTCTTGATATATATATATATATATATATATATATATATATATATATATATATATATATATATATATATATATATATATATATATATATATATATATATATATATATATATATATATATATTATACATATTTGGATTGATATTGATAATAGATAGATAGATAAAGATATAGTGTTTATACATTTTGAATTTTAAATGTTTAGATTGAATTTTAGATTGGCCTTAGGGGCACTTACCCACAACCAAATACATAATGAAATGTAACACAAAAGTCACTTGTGCAGTACACTACATTTAAAACGAAAGAAGGGTGCCATTGAAAGCTAGCTGTAAGTGGCTACTTCAAATTACTTTATTTACACATTAAGCGTGAAGACAAGTGAGGGCTGGGATGCAATCCAGCCTGATAATTTCTATGATACCAATTTGAACAAACAGACATACAACTTAGGATGTTTGAGGGTTAATAAGAAATCTACAAGAATCAGTTACACAATAGAATAATTGTTGACTGGTGTTCAAACCAGTAGGACAATTGGTAACTAAGTTAACACCATTACAGGACAATTACATAGCTTTCAAGAAAAAAATATTCAAACTGAACATGAATCGTAAATGAAGAACCATGGCTCTAGATTGACAAGCTTGGAATGGATAACAGGAGCCGATAGCTTGGAATGTTGCAACGGAATTAATGCCTCCCTAAGGAAAGATCTCACAGGCGATGTTTGCAGAATAATGACGGGGCGAGACAACACATATCTGGAAAAGGATTATCCCAGATAAGCTTAGTACATAAAGGATTCTCTCATCAACTATACTCTAGCACTATGTAGGGAGGCTTTGATTTTATGTCTTTGAGAGCAATGGGTATTCTATTCCTAAACTTAATTCCTACAAAGAGCAATATATAATTTAGATTATGCCAAAGGAACAAACAAATGAAAAGTAGCAGGATTTTCAGAATTACTTTTAGGGGAGAGAAAAGAGAAATGGAAATAAGAAGTTTAGTCTTAGGAAAAGTCTACTGGCACTCAGACACATACCATGTATATCTTCCCAGTTGCACAATCTTTGCAATGTGGGGCGGCATTGACTGGTCTTTCTTCAACAACTGAATGGAGTTATTTAACCTCTATTGTACCAGCTTAGACAAAGGGCAGGGAGCGTAGCATCTCCTAGCTTAGGGAGACTGCACACACGTCTGTTTTCCTCTGTAGTGAGCTGATGACTGTCTCTTCTCAGAGCTTTGGAAGGTTCGCTGCTTCGTCGTTGTCCCAGGGGGAAACACTTTTCTGGAATAACAATCTGGGACCAATGAAAGTTCACAACACAGTTGGGTTTATAGGTCACCTTTATGTCAAGGGGAGAGAAAGGCTAGCTATCATTTGGTGCCCTTATGGTTTTAACTAGTGGGTACCTGAGCTGACCTTTCATCCAAGGCGCGCCCTAAAACTACCAAGCTGTAGCTTGGTCTGTGGGCCTATCCTTACCCCTGGTCTTGCTGTGCTATTTAGGGGAAATACACCTCTATCTTCATACTGTCTAAGTTTTTTCTGATTCTCGTTCGTCAATTTCTGGTGAAAAATGCGCAGACTTCTTTCTTCCACTTATTGACTTTTGTCGTGACAGCTGTTTCGCCTTTATGGCATTATCAAGTGACTACTGACTTACAATGCAGCCTTTTGACCTTTTATATCATCGTGTGGGGAGAATGACCTTGAGTTCTGGGTAGTGTTTGGTTAAGGGATTAACAGCTTAACCATTTTAGGGCGTTGTTTTGGGTACAAAGATCGTATAAGACTACAAAAGTGAAAGTTTAAACATGTGGTTAAATAAATATAAAAAATATAATACCATGTGCTAGTGTTTCCTAAAATTTGTGTTTAAAATTTAGTAAAGCCTTAAATGTTAGTTTGCAAATACAGAAAATAAGGTTAAAAAATTAATAAAATTTATAACATCTGTAAACAGCAAAAATAAACAAATGTCTGTTTGTACATAAATGTCTAAAATATTAAATTTGCGTGCATGTGTGCGTCCAAGGGTTCTGTGTTGATTAACAGCTGGAGGTTCATGTTGGGCGGGGCCTCAGCGACTTGAGCAAGCATGTTACTTGGTCTTCGCAGGGCTCTCTCGTCTCCCCTAAGGGGCGCAGTGTGTCAGGTGGTTGGGGGTGTGCTGCCTGGTCCCTGTTGGCCCGCGCTTTCCTTCTCCTGCTGGAGGGGAGTATATGATCCGACTCTTGTTGAATATTCAGGGTCGGTTTCTGGATAGCGATGCTTACGGCTTCGGCTATTAAGAGGCGACCATAGTTATCCTCTCTGTGTACGACCTAGGTGCCTTCTATCAGCTCTTGTGGAGATGGCTTCCTGTCGTGAACATCTGTATAATGTTGATGAATGGCCCCTTGATTTCTATGAGCCAGCATGCGTTTCCGAACGGTCGTTGTAGTGTGCCCGATGTAGTTTTGGTTGTGAGATTTACACGTCTCCTCTAGACAAATGAATTTGTAAACTACTTTCGTGCACATCTCCTTCAGTTCCCCGGAGCGATGCTGTTCTTCATTATTAGGGCTGCTATAAGGTTCGGCTTACTACAGTATATATTCTGAGGCTTATTTTGTGGTAAGGGACTTGACGTTACGCCTCTATTTACTATCCAACATGGTGTGCGGCATTCCTCCTTTTATGCAGACCCAAAATGTAGACGATGGTATATAATCAGACGGTCCTTCTCTTTTATCGTTGTTGTGTTGGATTAGTAAAATTTATCCATTTTCTTTTCGATGATTTGATCTGCATAGCCGTTGTTTGTCAACAATTGGCGGATTCTGTCCAGTTTGCTGTGTATGTCTCTCCGCGATGTGCTGTGTGTGAAGGTTCTATTGACATACGCACTCACGACAGACTTTTTATATGCGTCCGGGCATTCCCCTCGTGCGTTCAAGCAATGGCCAGCGTTCGTTGCTTTTGTATACACGGTCGTTGTAAACTGTCCTTGTTGTTTCACCACGACATCAAGAAACGGTAAAGTCTTCTGCTGGCTGTGCTCTGTGGTGAAGTTGAGAACCGAGTTTCTTTTTAGAGCATTTGCTAGTTTTCTAGTATGTTTGTGCTGTCTTTCATTATGTGTTTTGACTCTGTACCTCCTGTAATTTCTGCCAAAAAAACTTTAAACCACATGCAGTGCATGGAAATATAATTTAAACCACTATCTGGTTCAAAGTTAAAGTTTAGGTGCATCGTTTGAGGCTTGTATCTTTTTGCCTTATACATTATTATTTGTGTTGGCTATGTTAAAATAATTTTCATGTGATCATCAGTTTACCATATTAGAATTATCTTGCGTCCCTAATTTTCATGTACCCAATCTTTTTCTATATGGTGTGAACTTACGTTACATGACTCATTTTAGCTGCTTGACTTCTTACATGTTGTTTACTTATCCATTTCTTCTTAACATACATACACAGATACACACACATATATATATATATATATATATATATATATATATATATATATATATATATATATATATATATATATATATATATATATATGTATGTATATATATATATGTATATATATATATATATATATATATATATATATATATATATATATATATATATATATATATATATATATATATATATATATATATATATATATATATATATATATATATACAGCAACAATGCCCTCTTAGCTTCTCAATTCCTCACACTTTTGCAATGTTCCTGTCACCACAAAGCCTGAACTACAAATATACAAATATGAAGTGTTTCTGATGTACTGACACCTTTTTCTGAAATTCTGGATGCTGATTCGAATCCTACTACGGACTTCGAAATTGCTTCATATTCTTGCATTTGGTTCCCAGGCTTTGTAGTGAAACACATCGAACAAGTGTGAAGAATTGGAGAAGCCAAACAGGCATTGTGGTAATTGTAATTATGTACCTTTTTGGTAAAAAGTTACTAGTAATATATATATATATATATATATATATATATATATATATATATATATATATATATATATATATGTGTGTGTGTGTGTGTGTGTGTATGTGTTTATATATATATATATATATATATATATATATATATATATATATATATATATATATATATATATATATATATATATATATATATATATATATATATATATATATATATATATATATATTACATACATACAGATATTTCACGCTACGCTCTTTTGATAAGCATCTTCACATATAATTTTCATTTTCATAACCTTTTCTTCCCTATAGATTTTTCTGTAGACAAAATTGCATTATTTCGATACAAACGATATCCACATGAATCAGCGTGGCTGTTTTCTTCATTTTTCTCTCCATTACTAAAGACGCTGTAAAAATATTTCTTTTAGATTGACGGTATTTCGTCTTTGCAGATAATTTTACTATTTTTTCACGGTTTAAAAAAAGTTGGGTACAGTCAATCAACATAAATTTATTCATCTCTATGTGAGCAATATTAAATAGTTTCGATCCTTCTCGTTCTAATACCCTGCAATCATTTCTAAAAACAGCAGTCTTTCCTCATAAAGTAATAACGCCGCCTCTCCTCTTTATTCGACGCACGTTCCTGAAAATCTTTCTTTTCCGCAGACATGACTTAGGCCCGTATTATTTAAACCTTGACCTTAACCTTCTCTTTTCTTTAATGATTTTGTTATGAATTAACTGGCTTATTATTTTTCCTTTCTTAAAGGTTACAGCGAGTATAAATTTTCTGTTTCTAAAAAATATTTTTATATATTTTTCTGGTTATATTCCTCGAAAGTAATTGCAGTAGGTTCCTGTGAACAATTTATTGCTAACCTATTTCTTAGTAAACATGGCTCTTTTGCTATGCATAACGCCCTCGGATCAGGTTTGTCGAGTTTGATCACATGTATTAATTTATATAGGTTGATATCATTATTAAAGTCAAATAGAACTCGAATACTTGGCATTTATCCATAATAGATTTATTCAGAAAATCCATTCTCTTTGCGTGAAGGTTAGCGAATGGAGGCGGAGTCATGACTTCAAAAATACGATTCTGCTGCAAACTTGAATTCTTTCACTATTTCTCTACATGAACACACAAACGCACACCCACGTTCACATACAGAACGCCCACACGCATGCGTACTCGTTGGAAACCTCACTGGGAGACTGAAGAAGAAGAAGAAGAACAAACTGACGAAAATGACATCCCTTAAACCAGATGTACTTGGGATCTACACTTATTTAAATGCGCATGTTTTAGTTTGCGTTTACGTACGCATTAGAAATGTTAAAATGAGTAAGATGAAATGTTAAGGCACTGAAGTTTCTGTTTAATCATCCCTGATCAAGCAAGTTACATTAATTGTCAAAGCAACAGTCCAGCTTTTACAAAGAGAGAATTGCAAGAAATAACATAATGTTATGAAACGGCTGTCCAGGGAAAGATAGACTTTGGCTGCCCAACACTCATCCAAGAGTACAAAGGCTCAAATGGGTGAGGTTGGCAAGGGCAACATGCTCACCCGCCTTTATAAAACTCCCATGAGAGTCAGCAATGCATGTCCTATATAAAGGGGATGTCATTGAATTTGGGGACAAGTCCATGAACCTGAAAGCATTTAGGACGGAGATCTCCAGTTTTCCAGGCGCCAGAAGATCATCTCCAGAAAACCAGGGGGTCCTTTTAAAGGCAAGGGGAGCCGCTGATGCCAATGCCAAATAGAAGATAGAGATTTGAGCTTCCTACCTTGGGGAAGCAAACAGACCAGACAAGCCACATGCTAGTGTTTGTCCTCATCAAGCGGACTTTCAAGTTTTGTACAAAGAAGGGGGACAACCATAGCTGCTGGTAAGTCTGCAAGACATGAGAGATATCCCTGTTTCTCAGCCACTAGAAACTGTTTTACTCTGCTCCATGAAGGCAAGGATTCACTGGATGCCTAGCATCCAAGACAACAATAAATATTGTACCGTATATATGTGTAAATTTATTTCATATTTCATTCCATTATTCACACATCCCATAATTCATAATTCTATTTCCAGTCCGTGTTTCATATTCATAGTTGTGTTCCGTGCAGGTATTTTTAGAATGTATTGTAAGTAATTTACTATCCTAGAGTAAATTATAATTAATATATATTTTTATAAATATTCTGCTGTTTGCCCTCTCTGCATTAGCAAATAAGAATCTTATTCTAACAAAGACAGAAAGACGCCTCTGTCTATGCTAAGGGATGCTTCGCGGGCAGAGATAGGCTGGGTGTTTAGCAGAAATAATTTAGCATTAGGGACCTAACCTACAGAGAGGGTTTTCACCAAGTAACCTTTAGTAAAGGTGGTATTAAGCTTCCTTTTCCCTATTCTATGTATCTGTGATGTTTGTCAAAATTTTCAGACTGCCCGGAGGCACACAGACGTTACAGCCGCCCTGTTTGACCGGAGACGGGTCAGAGAGAGCCCTGATACCGCGCGAGACACACGCGTGGTGTGTAACTAATTCTTTGTACTTGCCCTCTTACTGTTTCATTGGTACTAGTGAGCCAAATCGGGTACTTTCAAGACTTCTGATCGACAGTTTCTTGGTAAATTTCTCCAATACACGGCATTTGAAGAGGAGCGGTGTTCCATATCTGGTCCGAATCAACTCGTGGAAATGGTTCAATCCTCCAGCACGAAAAAGCTAAATTAGATTTAGATTTTCTACAGTACTGCCAACTGAATAACATAGTACCAAAACTTGTTAAGTTTAAACTATATAAGGCTTATCTGTATCACTCTGAATTTTATATCGATGCTACTAAGGAATTGTTAGAAATTGAGATTAATTCGAAGTACAAGGATTTAAAGCGACTCAAAGACACGGTCTCGGGATATAAAACCAAAGTGTTCGAATCACTCACTTTCTTAGATTCTGTTATCTTCACTCGCCTTTTTAACAAGACCAACAATAACTTTCTTCAATGTATTGTTATCAGACATGATAAGAAGTTAAAGAGTTTAGGTGTTAGTATTCCTGTTTTCAGTAAAAGCATAAATTCCGTCTTCAACTTGTCAAGCAGAGTATTGTCGAAGAGGGAGGAATTTCTCCTCTCTTTGGGACTGGACTTTTGTCTACCGAATTTTAAACCTAATTACCAACAATTTTTTCTCCCTATAGAATCATTGTTTCACAGGATTATTGACCTTCCTTTTAGCACCAATATAGATAACCTGAGATCACAAGATGGACCCCATTCTTCGGGAGAGAGGATTCCCTGACCCTTAAGAACTTAGCCAACGATAAGGACATCATTATCGTTAAGCCAGACAAAGGTAGGGGTACGGTTATTCTCAATAAACATGAATACATAAATAAAATGGAAAATACTCTTAATGATACATCAAAATTTAAGAAACTCGGCTCCCCTGACCTGTATAATATCACTAAATCTGAGGACAAAATTAACCGATTTCTCAGAACATTGAAACAAAATAATATAGACGAACGAACGTATGTACCAAAGTTTGTTTGTTACAGGTTCTTCATACGGTATTATGTATGGATTGCCCAAAGTACACAAGACCGATGTCCCAATGCGTCCTATTGTATCCTCTATTAATACAGCCAATTATGATCTTGCTAAATTCCTAGTACCTATTCTGGAGCCATTAACTAGAGGCCCTTACACGTTAACGTGCTCTACCGACTTCAAGGAGGAAATTATTAAACAGGACTCAGACTTTATTCATGGTTAGCCTGACGTCGAATCCCTGTGGGAGAAACAATTCTGATTATTTTAAATACGCTTTTTCCTGATGACGATGTCTTATTTCATAATTTCAACAAGAATCATTTTAAACAATTTTTAGAGTTGGCCGTGCTGGACACAGCCTTTATTTTTAATGGCGTTTTGTATAAACAGGTGGAAGGAATGGCCATGGCAAGTCCTTTGGGACCTACGTTCGCCAACATTTTTATGAACTCTCTGGAAGAGCGCATAATGGACGCCTGTCCCTTGTCATTCCTCCCTTTATTTTATAAACGTTATGTTGATGACACGATCGTCTTATTTAAACGAGATTTTAATGCAGACTCTTTCTTGGACTTCGTAAGTACCCAACACCCTAACATAAAATTTACTCCAGAAAAAGAATCTAACAGCAAGCTCTCATTTTTGGACGATTTGGTTTCCAGGAACTCGGTAGGATTCTACATTGGCATATATCGTAAAGAGACGTTTACGAGTTTGGGTATGAATTGTTATAGCTCTTGTTATTTCAGTTTTAAATTAAATGCTCTTTCTACCCTCCTCCATAGGGCTTTTACTCTGTCATCTAATTGGCTAACTTTTCACGACGAAATAACATCTCTCACTAATTATTTCAGGAACAACTGTTTTCCATCCAAACTGGTTTTTAAACAGTTAAATAGTGTGTTGAACAAGAAGATGACGCCACCTACTCTATATTACACCGTCCCTAAGTTGAATTTATACGCAGCGTTCCCCTACCTGCAAGATGATTCTTTCAGGAAGAAACTTCTCAACATCATTCGAAAGGAATTACCGGCTCTTAACCTCAAGCTCATCCCAAAGAACCCCCGAACAGTTGGCGCTCTCTTCAAATTTAAGGATAAGCTCAGTCCCTTATTTACATCCAACGTTATATATAAGTACAAGTGCCCCAGATGTAGTCAGGGGATCTATGTCGGATGTACTAAGAGGCTGTTGCGAGTTCGCATCGATGCTCATAGAGGAGTCAGCTTCCGAACTGGGAGCAGATTGTCCAGCCCTGAACAGTCCAATATCAGGAATCATTCGAAGATGTGTAAAAATTCCATAGAAAATAAAGATTTTTCGATAAAAGGACAGGTACAAAAAGAAAATGATTTAACAATACTTGAATCTATTATTATCAAATTTACTGTAACACCGTTAAACTCCCAGACATCCTCTACACAACTGTTTATTGCCTGATGGTCTTGTTGAGCTGTTTCTTCTTTATCTGTATGTTTATTTACTTATTTATTTTTCTCCCCCTCTCTTTGGTAATACTCAATGCGAGTACAGTAGTTTGTTTTTAACTTCCTTCTGGGTAGGTTGTCACAGCCTTTCACTTGTTCTTTTAGGATAGGGTTTGGTCATTTTATTCTGAACGTTTTATTGTAATTGTAATTCTAATTTGTGATTTTGATTTTAATTTACTGATTGCCATGTTCGCTGTTTGCAGCCTAGAAAATGCAACTATGAGGAGTTTTGAAACGTCGGCATATTATAATAAAATGCATATGGACAGTGCCTTCCCCTGACCCGCTTTGGATTATATATATATATATATATATATATATATATATATATATATATATATATATATATATATATATATATATATATTATATATATATACAGTATATTTATTTATATAAATATATATGTAATGGGAAATTTATATAAACTTCTTATTAACTGTCTGCTGTACTGGTTGCTTTCACTTCCGTAGGAACAAGTTGCTCGATATTTAACTATGCTGGAACTTCACTTATCGTGTTCAGATGTCGGCTATCTTTCAATATTTCATAAGTTCTTCTTTTATTAATTTTGGTTAAATGAAATTTATGTTTCCCCTTAAATACATTTATTTAGTCTTTAAACTGTATAACTTTTCCACAATTTCAGTGGGTAGCAATGACCGACTCTTTATCTTAAAAGGCACATCGTAAAATTTGTGGACTTAGAATTTCACTTGTACTATGGGCATTCAGAAATTTTATAAGTTCACAAGTCTGTTCGAGTTTTCATAGTCACCTCTCCACACATCCCGCACACTCCCTGCCCTGATGCCTTTTTCTAACTGACTCTGCTTCCAGAGCCTTCGTATATATGGGTATCAGTTCGATGCCTAAATCTGGTATCATTTTCCCTAGTTTCGTCCAGATGGGCTTCCCTTTTCCATTAATGTTTCACGTTTAATTGTCTATGCAATTCGTTCAACGGTTGTTATCGAGTTAATGTTATAGTGTGCGAGAGGTCACCGGGAGAGGTCAAGATCTAAATTAGTTCATCTTTTTGCCCAGCGCAGTACGGGTAAACACTTTCAGTCACTGGCGACGAACAGTTAAACTCAGCATCTGTTATTACTTAGTTTCGTTAACGTCTTTTCTGTTTTTGCTCTCTCTGTCTTTATCAGTGATTTTCTGTATGCCCTTGTGGGTATATCAAAATAATTAGTTTATTAAATTATAGACTCGTTTCTATTATAATCTCGGCCAGCTACCCAGCTGACTCTGGCAGCTCTAGCTAAACTAAGGCAAAAATAATATATCTACGAGGACTCCTAACACATGCTTCTTAGGAAAATCACACAACTTATAAAATGAATTTAAAGCACTAAACTGAATATAAAACAATAATTTCTTCATTCAAATTGAATAAGACATTCAAATGTCCTAGCAAAACAAAATAGAATTTGCTATCCAAGTTACATAATTCTTACTCAGTCCTCAGTCCTATGCTATTTAGGTGGATATCGCCCTATTATTTATGAAACTGACGAATAAATATTTTTCTTCTTCTCTTCTCATGACGACGAAAGTCAGGGTGTTTCTTGGTTGATTATGCGAAGGGGGATGTAGACTTGACGGTTACCTTCTCGAACTCGTACTTCTTGAAACGTCCTGGAGGAATATCCTTGTGTAATTGTATGTGTCTATAAGTGTGTTATGTGTTTATGCAAACTCATCTTGACCACTTTGATGTGACTATTAGTAATTTTCTCGTATGATAAGTTTTGTATGTTCATTATTCAACACAAAGTTATGATTGGCAACTCTATTAAAGGAAGTGGCAAGAGATTTGTACTCGTAAATTTTTTTCTCTACATTTACTGTAACAATAGTTAGTAAGTTTTCATTAATTAAAATCTTTTAAACAAGTGAATAAGGTAAGTGTGTTAATTATTGCAACAAAATCTGAATTAATTGTAAAAAAATTTTCTTTACTTAAATTATTTAATATCTAGGAAATTCCTTCTTAAAGATAATAGTCGTGCTTGATTAGAAAACTAAGACATTGTTAAATTCCTTGAAATGATTACATTACATTTTAACATTTACGTACAATCCCTCGTTTCCTAAATACTCCCCTTTATAGTCAAAGAAAAAAGTAAATTCGAAGTTAGTGCACTTAACCCCAAATTTTGCTACAAAACCAGCAAAGTAAGGATTACAACAATATAAAAAAAAGTTTATTCCTAAGTCAACCGACAAAGGTAAACTTAGCAATAAAGAAATCAAATACAGGGAATAATAGGATGATTGATGGGTTTGTTCTTATTATAATTACTGAAATGTGACTCTTCTATTTCTTAGGTTATACCTAGTTTTTCCTTCTGAAATTTCTTCTTTTGGTTCTTCAGTCATTTCTGGTTCTTTGACTTCTTTAGTTCTCTTGACTTTGTCTTTATTTATCCAAAATCCCTCATCTTCTAATGATTCAGCATATGTGGAAGGTATTTTGTTGTTTATTCTTGTCACGTTCACTTTTGTCTCTTGTATATCTATGACTCTGTACAGACCTGTGAATTTAGTGGCTAACTTATAATTAATTCCACTTCTTACTTCCTTCTTGACGTAAACTTCATCCCTATCTTGTAATCTACTGGCTTTAACCCTTCTTGATGTTGTTTGTCGATCATGATCTACTGGGCTTCTTCTAGATTCTTGTGTAACTGTTTATGGATTACCTTGAAATTACTAATTCTTATCTTCATGATATCTTTAGAATAATTTGGCTGTATTGGCTGATTCAGCCATGCATATGGTAATCTTGGTTCATATCTCATCAAAGCTTTTATGGGCGTTGCTTGAGTACTGGAATGATTTCTAGCATTTAATGACAATTGGACTAAAGGTAAATTGATATCCCATTCAGGATCCTATCCTACTGTATGCCTTAATGCATCTAGAACCTTTCTGTTATTTCTTTCTACTAAACCATTGCTACCTGGATGATATGATTGTATTGTTACTTTCTCTACCTTGAATGCATCACAAATTTCTTGTACTAATAAATTATTGAATTCGGTACCATTGTCAGATATTATAAGCTGTGGGGCAGAATATTTACAAAAGATTTTGTCAAAGAGAGCGACTGCACATTCTTTAGCTCCCTTTCCTGTTACTGGTATTAGCTCTGTGTATCTGGTAAGTGCATCTATACACACTAGTATATTCCTATTCCCCTTACTCGTGGTATGCAAGTTAGTTATGAGATCTATTGCTACTCTTTTAAATGGAGTTTGTGGAATGGGATACTTCCCTAGAGGTACTTCTTTGTCAGTTCTTCCTTTATAACTGTTACAAGTATTGCAGCTTTTCACATAGTTGCTAACATCCTTGTAAATTCCCTTCCAATGGAAAGATCCTTTAATTAATCTAACTGTTTCATCCCAAACTGGGTGTGCTCTCATGTCATCATCATGCATTAGTTCAATAACTTTACTTCTTAGGCTCTTAGGTACTATTCTTTTGTGAGTTACACCTTGAAAAGACTTAAATGGGTCATATTCTTCATACATCCAGACTAATACGTTGTCTATGATATTCACTGCATCTATGGGACATCCAATTTTCTAACTCAATTCTATTTGCTCTTGCTGATCAAATTCTTTCTTATTTTCTACAAATCTGAAAACTTCTTTCAAATCTTCATCCTCTCTTTGTTTCCTTATGAAGTTTTGCCTGGAAAGTTCTTCTGTATAATGCATAGTAAATACTTTGCATATGGGTTCACTTGTTTTTGTTTCTAGGCTAATCATATTTACACCATTCTCTTCGGAGGCGTGGGTTCGTATCCCACCGCTGCCACCAAAAATTCTGTAATGGGGAAGGCATGGACTTCTTATTAACTGTCTGTTGTACTGCTTGCTTTCACTTCCGTAGGAACAAGTTGCTCGATATTTAACTATGCTGGAACTTCACTTATCGTGCTCAGATGTCGGCTATCTTTCAATATTTCATAGTTTCTTCTTTTATTAATTTTGGTTAAATGAAATTTATGTTTCCCCTTAATTACATTTATTTAGTCTTTAAACTGTGTAACTTTTCCACCTTTCAATGGGTAGCAATGACCGAGTCTTTATCTTAAAAAGCACATCGTAAAATTCGTGGACTTAGAATTTCACTTGTACTATGGGCATTCAGAAATTTTATAAGTTCATGAGTCTGTTCGAGTTTTCACAGTCACCTCTCCACACATCTCGCACACTCCCTGCCCTGATGCCTTTTTCTAACTGACTCTGCCTCCAGAGCCTTCGTATATATGGGTATCGGTTCGATGCCTAAATCTGGTATAATTTTTGCTAGTTTCGTCCAGATGGGCTTCCCTTTTCCATTAATGTTTCACGTTTAATTGTCTATGCAATTCGTTCAACTGTTGTTATCGAGTTAATGTTATGGTGTGTGAGAGTGGAAGAAAATGCAGTGCCTGTTGATATTAGTAATAACCGTTGTTTCTGTGTTGAGGATTATCAAAGTAGTGAGTAAAACTATAGGTATGTAGTCATAGAGGATAATATATGTGAAACGTTAAAGTCGGTATCCTGAAGTGGTTTAGTCTTGTAGGGAAATTCTAAGATGTTATACTAAGGGATGCTTAGGAGGGTCTGTGCTGATGATATTTCAAATATACCAAAAGAAAGCAAGATGATAATTAAAGTAATCCTGGAGTAACTAAGCTAGCGGGAATAACAAATTCATGTATACGTAAAGGAGACGGGAACACAGCTCATAAGGCTGCTCTGTAAGTGTACGAACTATAAAGAAAAACGAGTTTACCAGTTACTATGTAAACAGATATTTTTGTTGAAATAATACAACTGTACGACCGTTTTTTTTTTGTTAATCATTCAGTTTTAATGTATTATAGACAAAAATTTTCATGACTGAACATAAAACAAAGTTATGCATAGATAATTCATTCAAATTATAACATATGTAATGATTTTTATCTGAATGGAGCAATACGATTCAACTGCTAGAAATTACTTATACTCGATTACACTTAATTAAAAGTTACATTCGCAAAGCTATGTTTAGGCGAACTGCGCAAGTGTAAGTGGACATTAAAATCCTAAAAATCTCTCGAAGACGATTAGTATTTTCTGTTTTCTAGAAATTCCGTTACATTGAAAAATAGTTTCTCCTCCAAATAACCTTGGGATAAAATATTGAGTTCATCCCGGATATCTGAGAGAATTGCTAAGTTAGGGATGTTCTGGAAAAGTTAAGTCGGTTCAACAAATATACATAAAACTGTTATTTTCTGTTCCTCCATCTTTGTACTTTTGTTTCTATCCTCCTCCCATAGCTATTTCCTGGGTTACTGCCGGGTGTAAATATGTGTACATTTGAGTTTGTTCTTTTTAGGGAATATCTTGTTCATTATTTCACACCGGATTCTTATTAATGCATGCTTTCTCCCGGTTTCATAAAAAAATATGAAAAGGCTATGAAGGTATGGATTATAGCTAACCTTACCTAGCAGATGGCGGATGGAAGTGACAAAAGCAGCTCTCTTCCTTCCATTAATCCAGAGTTTGGAGAAAAATCTTTCGCTGACAATAAATCATTAAAAATATTTCGTGTTCCTGATGGAAGACTTTAACTGGTAGCTTAATCTTGGTTAAATAACATTTAGGAAATTAACAAGAATAAAAGTTTTAGCTTGTGAGCTGAAACACCAATCATACATTAGCAATGTATTGTCTAAAGAGTATAAAACTGAGAAACCGTGAAACTTTATACAAAAACGTAAAGGTCATTTCTGAAAACCACACCGTCACTGGTGAATAACAAATGAGGAACAATTTATCGTTTCAACATCCCGCCTTTTGTTTTTGAAGACCACAAACAGACGGTTACTGGATCTCATCCCAAAAGGTAAGACGAGTTAGCTGTGCACGTCAAAATCTTCAATATATTGCTATAGCATTGAAATCCCGTTCGTCGCATCCTGATCGTTTTATTGTGTGGATAACGAACTTATAAAAGTTTTTGTTGATTGTAATGAGTGCTGCAGAGTTTCTATTTGGGATGAATGGCATTGCCAAGAAAAAAATAAAAAATTATTCATAGTCGAAGTATTTGTCACCACCCAGTAACCATAAACCATTTTTATCGACTGAGTTAAAAGTCAGTGCAATAAATAAAAGCCAACTTTTTTTGTTTTATTTCCAGTAATAACATGCTCTTTTACGTCTGATATCTTTCTTACTCGGGATTATTTGTTCTTAAAAGCAAGAAACTGAATTAGGTCGCGTTTTAAAACAATTTACGATGATGGATATTTTAAGCCCAGTAGACCCAAACGAGAATAAGAAAAATACGACTCTTTTGTTCGTGCATTATCTAGTCGTTATTCCATTTATTTATAGTTATTAGGAGA
>NC_089790.1:38639206-38646706 GCF_040412425.1 Macrobrachium rosenbergii
ACTGTTCCTAGGAATTAGGAATCGGGACGCATGTATTCACTGAGAGAAGAGAACCGCCGTATTCGATTCATTAATGCATGCCTTTCAGGGTAGGTAGTTAGGAAATAACCAGTGGTAACCATTCTTTGCTTCGAGGAATAGTGCGAAATTCCTCTGTGCTAAAATCTTTGCCATATTTTTTTTGCTTCGAGGAATAGTGCGAAATTCCTCTGTGTTAAAATCTTTGCCATATTTTTTTTTGCTTCGAGGAATAGTGCAAAAAAAATTCCTCTGTGTTAAATCTTACCTTGCATTTCGGATTAGCAAATTATTTAGGCCCGAATAAATTCCCACGTGGGACAAGACGAGATCAGCTTGCATTGCTGAAATACTTCTCTCAATTTAGCTTAAAACTCGAATTAGGTGTTAGGAAAGTGAAATCTGAACTCCGCGCCTAGGAAACAGTATGAGGTCAGTTTTATCGTTATCCTCTCATCCCGGGAAATTCCCCAGAGTCACAGATGGTCTATAAATAGACGGGTCCATTCACAGAATCTAAAAATAACTCTGGTGAGGGTCAGATGACCTTTCACCGCCACCCCCCCTGCCCCTTGCCCATGTGTGTACCCTCTTTTCTCTCAGCAAAGTCTTTTTTTTGGGTTTAATCCCATTAGTAATTTCTAAGTCCCTTAAGGGACAAATTGTATTTCCAAGTCTTACGGGCAAACCAAATAAAATTCTACGTCGCACGAGGCAAGAATTTCTCACCAAATTCCAAGTCCTAAGAGACTCCTAAAAAAATTCTACGTTGCACAAAGTGAGAATTTCTAATTCCTACAGGAAAACCAAATTCCAAGTCCCAAGAGACTCAAGTCCTAAAAATTTACACACACATCTAAGTCGCATTTAGAACAACGCGAGAATTTCAACCAAATTCAAGTCCTAAGAGATTCCAAAAATTCCATGTCGCAAGGGGCAATTAGAGAATTCCTGCAATTGAGTCTTTCCGACAGCCTGTGTCTTCTCAGACATATTTGGGAAACCCAAATCAAGTCCTTGAGACATTATATTAGTGTATTTCACACATGCTCTGAGAGATCTTCAGAGCCCTTACGGGACTGATCATTCTAGTTCGTTAGAACAACGCCTTAATTTCACGCTACAGCCAAAATGGCCAATTCCCAGCATGACATAATATCCAGTTATGTCTTCTGAGTTACTAAGGCATACAAGATTACCCCCGAGCAGTGGAGGAGACGTTGGAGAGAGCAGCCAAGAGAAGCATGCCAGACTTGGTCCGATTGGGTGTACCATTCGGAGTGGGCGTTAGTCAAATGGCTTGAGTCCGAAGGAGCCACTAGCGCCACCGAGGTACTCAAGATTTTTAAATTTGAGCACTTCCTGCGCTACGCCCCTCCTGCCCTCGCCACTCATGTAGTAGAAAAAACCCCAGCAACACTCATCAAGTGTTGCCAGATAGCAGACATGTGGGAGACTCACCACCCTCAGGAAGGATCCATGGGGTGGAAGATAAATCCCCCGCCCCTCCTCGGAGGATCAAATTCCCATAAGAATGGGAACTCAGGCAAGCCCCTAACTTGCCATTATTGCAAAAAGACGGGGCACTCAACTGAGCAATGATGAAGCAAGAAAACAGTGCCCCTCTCTCCCGGACAACCACCCAATAACTCGTCTGCGCCCTCCACAGGGCCAGCTCGGAAAGACTTTAGCCAGACCTTTTGCACGGCGTGCAAAGTTTATGGCCATTCTCCCTCATGGGCGAAATGCCCTAACAATAATAAGTCAAATACTCCCGCCGTCGCCTTGGCTGTCACACATTCCAAGTCATTGGGCCCTCCTGCCAAAGGCCCCATATATGTGGCCCCTCCACGAGGCAGCCACCCCACACACCGAGTCACGGTATTCAAGGACTCGAGTGTGCAAATTTCCCTCATGCGAAGGGACAGAGTTCCCTAAGGAGCTATCGTCAATAGACGAAAACTCGTCACGATCGAGGGAGTAAATCAATTTAAAATGATACTCCCTACAGTCCAATTGAGAGAAACCAGACCCCATCAGTCAAAAATTTGCAATCTTGCAGTAGCAAGCCATCTCCCCAGAGGCTATGACATCATCCTGGGACAGGACTTTCAGTCCCCACAGAAATCACAACAATCTAGGGGTCCACATTCCCCAACTCATTCCTCGGGCATGAGTAATCCTCCCCCGCTTCTCCCTCAGTCAAGACTGGCGCCCCCTGGGTACCAGGAGGACGTGCAGTCCCTACCAGTGCCACCTGAGTACGATGTACAGTGGCCCCCTCGATCGGTTCCCGATCCAATTCCAGTGCCCGGCCCTGCCTCAGTGCCAGCACCAGGGCCCCAATCAGATCTCCCTCCCGGAGATGCCAAATTCCTACCAGTGCCACTTGCATGAACCGAGCAGTGCCAAGCTCCGTCCGTCTTGACCGACGAGCACAAGAAACCTCTGATAGTGTCTGACTCGGCCTTAGTGCCAGCGCCAGAGCACAACCCCGATCTCCATTCAAGGGATCCAACTCAGGACCCCCTCTCTTCTCCCGGCCTGGCACCGCTACCAGCGTCAGTAAGAGAGACGGTTCCCCTCGACCACAGCGGAAGTTCACCTAAAGGTGCGGCCTTGCAACCCGTTACTGAGCTGGTCATTGATACCTGCGAGTCGTCCACTCCCCTGCCGACCATTACTGCTTTTCGCCGCCCGCCGCAGATACCTTTGTGAATCAGGATTCTGCCATATCTCACTTGACCGATGAACTCAAAGAGCTACGACGGATCATGGTAGAACTAGCGAGGAAGACTTCTGCGTCAGCTGTCGCAGCAGCTGGCCCAGGTGGCACTCCACACCGCCCTCCGGTCTCGGGCCCTCCGCTTCCCCAACCGAGGACGACTGTCCCAGTAGGAAAGGTTCGTGGCGTAATTACCACAGGCGTGGGAATTTCCAGGTAGTTTACAAAGAGCTCCCCTAGCACCTGTGCCACCATTTCATCTTGCGAAGGTCTTGGCACCTCTAATCCAGAAGAGGATGTCAAGACCCTCCACTATCTTCTTCCATTCCTCAGGAACTTGTATCCCTTATCATTTTCTATTAATCTTTTTCTTAAATTATCACCACAAGAAGCAATTAAATATGGGATACCATTCCCTTCGAAATGTATAAATCATTGAGAATAACAGAGTGGGAAGTGGCACGCCCTGGCGCCCCTACCTTGGCACAGGGCATGCATGTCAGCTTTTCCTGAAGGAGTCGTGCCCTTCCGGTTCACTTTTCCAGCCCTGGGGCTGAGAGATAATCCGGGCCGTAATGTATAGGCGAAGGATGATAAATTCCCGCATAACACAATAAATACCTCACTCTATTACCCTTGGATCTTTCTGCCAACATCATTTACTCTTTTATTTGTTTATTTATTTTTCTGTTTTAAATGAATCGCGAGTCATAGACTCCTGCCCTTGTGATCTTAAATGGCCCTTCATAAAATCCGATAGACGTGTTCCGCCTTTCGTATGCAGTCACGTTTTTCATTTGTAACATCCTGTTAATATTTCCTTTTGTTATTTTTTTTTCTCTTTCCTTCTAAGTACTCTGTTTTGTCCCAGACCCCTTGTCTTTTGTCTGCTCATTCCATCATAACATTGAGCAAGTATCTATTTATAGCCCGAACTCGAGTTATGGGCAGTGGACGCATAAAATTAGCATGGTTTAAAGTTAGCGAATTAAAACTCGCGAATACTCTCGCTCGCCCACCACTGTCACAATCACCAGAGTAAGGGTCAGCCGTCAGCTGTTAAGTTGGCGAATTATGTATCGTCATTACAGTATAACGTAAAGGGGATGTCATTTACAAAAATAAATGCTGTTTTATCATTTACACAGCCTCTTCAAGACATACTGTACTAACCGCATGCCTTGTTGATTTAGAATTAAAGAACTTATATGTAAATTAATTCTTAAATTTTGTCTCCTGCCTCAAAATTATCTTGTCCTCGTAATCTTAAAGTAACGTATACCGTAAATTTGAAGAAATTAATGGGCCATGTTAAAGTAGTTCAGTATTAATGTGTTGGAAGTATTTTCCATTTTTGCTTGGGGATAGAGTAAAGTGAAAGCTTTTCCATTTCTTGTTGGGAGAAGAATAAAGTAAACCTGCTGTGCCGACTTCTTGGATATCAACATACAAGCCCGAATGAAGGCTTGTATGTTATCTTCCGTGGGGAGCTATTATAATCTACAAGAAGCCGTGCACAGCATGGCCCCCGCCCCAGCTAATTTACCTTTTGTTTATTGAGAACTGCATGACCGATCGTATTTGACCTAGAAATCAGAGCACGGTTATCAACATTCCGATCTGTCTTTCTTTTACCTGGAACAGATATTGAGATGACACAGATAAAAAAGGGCAGGGAGGGGAGACTTAATGCTACTCCCTTAATAAGCTTAGCCCAACTAAGCTTCTTAAAACGGCCTTTCTAAAGGCAAATTGAGCTGCCTGAATTGTCTCACTTCCGCAGGAAACCTGGGAAGAGGCCACCGAATCGCTGAACACCTGGCCAGTGATGAATCGTTTGCACACATCTCCTACCCCTGGCAGCGTGCCTTAAAAGGAAGGGAAGCAGTTAAGCAGTTAGTTAGTCTTGTGCGGAGTCATAGGGGACAGCCATACATGCGGGCAGGTGATGCAGTTTGCTGAGAGACCAATCATTTCCCCATCCGACTCCATAC
Source organism: Macrobrachium rosenbergii (assembly GCF_040412425.1). NCBI lineage: Eukaryota > Metazoa > Arthropoda > Malacostraca > Decapoda > Palaemonidae > Macrobrachium > Macrobrachium rosenbergii. The sequence continues at coordinate 38,643,944 of NC_089790.1, forward strand.
TCCAGTCATCCTCGAAGGCACCGCCATACGTGTGATTGTCCCTCATCCTTCTTCGTCAGAGACCTGCTTCCCCTAAGGTAAAGTGCGAGTGAAGATTTTTCAGTCACAACCGTTTGCCCTTAAGAAAGCTTGGAGTACCAGCATTTCACTTCTGTCCTCGTGCCAGTTTAACCAGTGCCATTTCCAATGTCATGTGTTCGAGTGTAAAGTGGTCATTCATTCCTCGAGTCATTGGCATCCTCAGTGCAAACTCGAGTCATATTCGGTGTTATATTGTTCCTTTACTGGCGTGTAATGTGTAAATCTTTCTTGCAGAGGGACCCATTCGCAGTAGGATCTTCAGGCGTTGCAAGCCCTTTATCAATTTACTTATCCATTTTCCTTCAAATGCTTCCTTTTGTAAATATAATTCTTTAATTTATCCCAAGTGTTTACGTAGCATTTCCTTATGAAGTAGAGCCTTCAGCTCCTAAATTCTCCCCTTTTTCTTATTTGTTTTTTACGGTTTCCTTTACGCAAGTCAGAACCCAAGGCCAATTAAATAAAGTTCCGTTGCTTGCCAGCCTGTAAAAATACCAATAAACCTAGGGAAATACGTAAAAAATTATATATATATATATATATATATATATATATATATATATATATATATATATATATATATATATATATATATATATATATATATATATATATATTCTCACTATCAAACCTTAAGATCCTCACTATCAAACCTTAAGATCCAGTTCCGATTAGGGGACCTGAGTTCGTTTCCCTTCCCGCACATCAGAATTTCTTTATATTGTTGCACTTGGATCTTAAGGCTTTGTAGTGATAAGCGTATCCAAAAACAGTGAATTGAGAAAATTAAGAATGAATTGTGGCTATTACAATTACAATTACACACACACACACACACACACACACACACACACACATATATATGATATATAATATATATATATATATATATATATATATATATATATATATATAATATATATATATATATATATATATATATATATATATATGATACAGACACACACATATATATGTGTGTGTGTGCATGTGTGTAATTGTAACAGCTACCATGCCCTCTTAACTTCTCGAATTCTTCGTACTTTTTGGATACGCTTGTCATTAGAAAGCCTTAGATCCATAGGCTATGCAAAGGTAAATGAAGTAAAAAATCTAATGTCCGTTAGCATGATTCGCCCCCACATCCCAAGCATCAGCGCGAGGTCACGTTGCCGACCTGAAGTCAGGTCGGCATCGTGATCTCGCACTGATGGTCGAGGTGTGAGTTCTAATCCTGCTACTGGACATTAGAATTTCCTTCCAATTTTTTTTAACCAGTATTTCTGTATTCCTGATCACTGGTGATTTATGGACAAAAGGTGGGTGACAAGAGTATTTCTAAGGCATATGCAGGTGTGCTAATACAGTGTTGGTGGTATGTAGATGACCGTTGACCCGGAATGGAAAAGAAGTTATTTTCTCGTGTTTTGTCTTCAGTGACTTCCAACTTCGTCGTATCCGCTGGAAAACGTGTTTCAGTAGAGGCCAGGCGTTCCAGTGCATCGGATACGCCCACGGGAGACATCGAGGACCTAAACACAAGGGAATAACTTCTTTTCCATCCCGGATCCACGGCCATCTACATACCACCACCATCGTGTTGCCACAGCTCAAGTGCCTCATAAATACTCTTGTCACCTTCCATTTGTCCATATTTCACCAGTGATCAGGGATACAGCAGTATTGGTATTCAAATATAAGGTTGCAACGTATATATAGTGTTTTTATGGGCCTTTTTATCTCCATAGTACATTGTTAGATTACAGTTGAAGACTTTTTATATATATATATATATATATATATATATATATATATATATATATATATATATATATATATATATATATATATATATATATATATATATATATATATATATATATATATATATATATATATATATATATATATATATATATATATATATATATATATATATATATATATATATATATATATATATATATATATGTTTATATATATATATATATATATATATATATATATATATATATATATATATATATATATATATATATATATATATATATATATATATATATATATATGTATATAAATGATAAATAATATTATATAAGACCAGGCAATATTATTTATCATTAAGCTAAGATTTACACATTGCCAAGTATTTATCATTAAGCCAAGATTTCAAGAGCTATAATTACTGAGAGACTATATATATATATATATATATATATATATATATATATATATATATATATATATATATATATATATGTATATATATATGTGTGTGTGTGTGTGTGTGTGTGTGTGTGTGTGTGTGTGTGTACCAGGTGTTTCCTCCCCTCCACAGAACAAATGGAAAGTTATGAAGTTTTCTGCTATAGCCTACCTCCAAGTACATTATTTCAAGTTTCTATTAAGCTATTTTTCATTTTACATTTCTTGTATTTTCAGACTGAGTGATGGAGTTACTGTAGATACAGCCATGGTTAACGTCTTGGAGGAAATCAGATGGATTGACCGAATCCGGGCTATAACCTTCAGAGAGGCTAGGGATGCTGACGCATCCTTCATTTCAGGTTCCTGGATAGCTAAATACATTAAAAGAGATGAATCCTTTGTTAAAAGAAACTGGAACAAAAATCCATATGACTGTCATTGCGAAAAGAGTGAGAATCTTGGAAGGCCTGAAGT
>NC_089790.1:38649206-38694206 GCF_040412425.1 Macrobrachium rosenbergii
TATATATATATATATATATATATATATATATATATATATGTGTGTGTGTGTGTGTGTGTGTGTGTGTGTGTGTGTGTGTGTGTATAATTGTAATAGCCACAAAGCCTTTTACTGTAATCTAACACTGTTCTATGAGAAACTTATATTTCTATTAACAAACTTCTTTATTCTCTGATCAGTGGTGAATGTGTGAATGTGGACAGCTGGTAAGTGACATGTGAGGTAGTGGAGAAGGCGGCTGTCCCATACTGGAGAGGGACTCAATCCGTTTTTGTGTTCTGGTCTCGCTAGCTCCCACCTGTGCCAAGTCTGCTAGGTGTATCCGCTGGAACACTTGACTGAGAATTAGTCTTAAGATTAACTCGCCGGTGAAATCCGATTTCGAAAGTCTTCCTAAACAATTCATAACTTTAGTGTGACTGATGATGGGAAATCCAGAATCTTCCTTTTGTATGGATAGCTACGCATGAAAAAAGATCAGCCTCACTCCAATCTATGGCATGTCCAGAATCCTTCATATTTACGGAAATATCCGAGCTCTCTGAAGCATATCTGAATGATCTATTATACTCTTTTAATCTTTGTGAGATGGAACTACCCTAACTTAAATTTCATTGCAGATACTGAATGAAATCTTACAAACACCACACTGGCGTTTGCATTTTATTTATTTTTTTTTTTTTTTTGTTAAAGAATATATTAATCAGTGAACTCCCGATGGATTTATGATAAGGAAAAATAAATGGATTGCTTGTTTAGAAATTTATGGTTATTTTTTTGACGTTCTTAACGTAAGGGGGCTTTTTTCATCTATGCTATATTTTGTTAACTTTATTGATAGCATTCTCGGTTATGTATGTATGTATGTACATATCTGAATTTATGCATATGTGCGAGCGCGAGTGTCTTCATGTTGGCATGTATTCTAATTGTGTCTTGGTATTTTTCTCGAGACAGATGGCACTGACGATCATCTATAGGTTACCGTTAATGGTTCTTCCGTTGGCCTGGAGCAACGATCTTGTTCTCCCAAAACAAATGAGCCCAGCTACTTTCCCTCAGAAAACTGGTGAGGTGTATAAAGTTCAGTCTTTAAAGGAAACCTTTGATAAAATTTCTTTTGCCCTCGGTCGGGATTTCTCAAATAAAAATCTTCCCACCGATTGTCCATGCAAGGACAAACTTCACAACTGCTGCGCCAGAGGTTTTAATCAGATGACCCAGGATGAATACCAGACTATTAAGGATTCCTTAAAACCAAATGGAGATAATAACTCAATGGTCTTCCAGATAAAAGGTCCATCTTCTCAGCAAATGAGTGAAGTAAGAGATATTTTCAAAGACTGCCACGTAACTTCTTCATTAACTCCAGTTTCTGCTGCAGAGAGCAAGGAAGTCTTATCTGATCACGTTTACTCATCCAGAGGCGCAATTTCTTCTTTTCCCAACTCTTTTCCCTCCTTTTCCTCTTCTTATCTCAATTTCCTCAAACCACAGCGACTTTCTCTCCTTGAGATGCACAAGGAGGGAAGAGATTACGGAAGGGATAGAGATTTATCGTTGACGGGTCTAATTTTGGAAGTGGTGAAAGAGGAAATGAATGACTGCGACCTGTTGATTGGCCATGACGGACATCATGAAAGCTTGGAAGTCGTTAGTAAGCTTATTCTTCTTGCAAATGCAAAACAAGTGAGTGAGGCTTAAGTTGTTTGTTGATTCTGCGGCATTAAACTCAGTAAATAGGACGACGCAGACATAACAATCCTGGTGAAAACTTTAAAAGAAAATCCTAAGAAAAAGTAACCTAGCATATCAGATTGGGAGTCATAATATATTAGTAGCTCTTATGAGAAATCAGTTGCATCTTGCAGTGCTTTTCCATTTAGACAGAAATAATTACTTATAAAGGAACATAGGATTTTCATTTAAGAAGGGAACGACACGAAGTAAAATAGTATTGTGTTCCTGTTTTTGTTTGAATGTTAATGTTTTACAACATAGTGACAACATTCGGAACCCCATTGACCACATACAACGCACGCAGATTATATTTCCGAATGTAATTTTAATAAAGACATTATCACCAAGACTTGATACAGAAAAAGTTACAATTCTATTGAGAGATTTTTTGAAGACTGTCATTATTACTCTATATTTCTAGAATAATTTGCATTTTATTTGATCACCACAGAATAAGATTTTTACCAGTGTGTAATATCTTTGATTGAAAAAAACTCTAAGTTGCTGCTCACAGGAGCGAACTTGGACCATTTTGATTGGTAAACTAATATCACGAATACTTTATTTTTTATGCATTCATTTTACTAAGGTACCAAAATAAATACAATTACACCACTACTCAAAATTCAAGTTACTTGAATAGAAAAATCCTTAAGTATATTGTTATTAGTATTGCTACCATAAACAATAATGCGAAAGTTATTTTTATAAAAAATATGGAATTGTAGTAATTCATTGTTTTGCGAGATAAAGACCCCCTTTTCAAGCAAATTCCAAAACAAAATTTAAACACATTTTATGTTGATACGCTAACATATCTCGTCAGTTTTGTATCTTCAAATCTTTCATTATGCAAAACTAGTACTCAAATCGAAACTGCGGAAAGATGCTATGTAATGTTTGCACAAATTATCTATATTATTCCTTGAAAGCAAAAAATAGGGACGATTAGGTAATTCACAGAGCGTCTGCATGTGTGAAGAGAGGAACTTGATTCTTGTTTTCAGTTCTGTATTTTTTCATCTCTTCCTTTTTTACATCTGTCAGGTAGTCAACGTAGATTCGTCAAGTTCCTTTGCTTCCGACATAACGTGGACCTCCCCCAGGTGCGGCGGGTACATTTTCCTTCTTCAAGATCCCTCCTCATTCCTCGTCTTTGCTGATTCCAACCACAGCGACTTGTGGAACTACGATGGGAAGTGAGTCAGAAAGGGGCCCACTGATTACCAGGAGCAGGGTTCTTCTTGAGTATACAGTTCTTTAGGATACAGAAATATCGGCAGATTCTAACGCAACGTAGATAGCTCATTACTTTATGAAACTGGAATATCTATTTCGGTAAATTTCGCTAAGATACATACAGACATTACCTTTTGGACAGAAGGAATATCAGGCAAAATTACAATGATTACGCTCAAGGCTAATTCTAGAGAGTATACTACTCCGTTAAAAAAAAAATAGCCATTTCACTGATGACATTCTTTCAAAAACATAGGTTCGTCTTCACCGGATTCTCATCTGAAGAGCTTAAACAGTTAGTCTCTTCAAGAAAAGGAAGGAAGACGCAGCACATCATTGGAATTGTAAAGGTAATAACTACTGTTATTCCTATTAGTAGTGGTTGTACTAATGATTATATTAATTACTTTTTCATTTCTGGAAAGAAAAAATAGAGAATTATGTTGTATCTAGAATCCTAGTTCGCAAATTCAGACTTAAGCTTTTGTGCAATTTAACGGTAAAGAAAAGGACGCATTTTGAACATGATATTCATATAACATATAAATGTACTGAAAAGGAAAAACTTTACGAGTGTCGTATGATATTTATGTAAGATTTTCAACCTTTCGAATTACACTGCGCTCTTAAACATATTAATTCATTACAAAGAGTAAAATTTAAAAACCTCTAGTCGTTCACCGAATTAGTCATTTTGCTTCCTAGTTCTTCTCTCTGAATTATAGCATATTCCGAATGTAATTGCTTCTTTATTTCTAGACGAGAACTAGTTCTTCAAATATCGGTAACAGATTAATTTTGTATAGGTTTATAAATCTGCTTAACGCCTTAAAACTCAACTTATCACCATAATATAGTTAAACCGTGGCCATTTGGTGTTAAATATCGAAATATATGACTGAACTTTTCCTTTTCTGACAGACGGATTTTGATGGGAAATGGGACGTCTACATGAATCTCTTATACTGGGGAAACGGTGTCCAGAGAATCAACACCTGGCAAAATGGGACGTTTGCTTCGGACGTTGAGTTTTATCCCGACAAACTATCAGATTTAAGAGGAGCTAAGCTGTCGGTAAGTCTTTATTTCTAGACTCACTCTTATGTATACATACACACACACACACACACACACACACACACATACATACATATATATATATATATATATATATATATATATATATATATATATATATATATATATATATATATATATATGTATGTATGTATGTATGTATATATATCATCATCATCCAGGTGCCATATCCCCAAGGACGTCGGCAATCATGGCTCGCCACTCCTCTCTATTTCCGGCTCTCTGCAGCAACTGAGCTGCAGACATTCTTCCTCCAGTCATTCTCACCAATCCATCCATATATTTTTGTCTAGGTCTTCCTCTTGGCCGACTTCCATTGATTTTACCAGTGAGAGAGAGATGTTCTAGTTCTTGTCTTCTCACTATGTGACCCACAAACCGCATTTGTCTACCTCTCACATGTATATATATATATATATATATATATATATATATATATATATATATATATATATATATATATATATATATATATATATATATATATATATATATATATATATATATATATATATATATATATATATATATATATATATATATATATATATATATATATATATATATATATATATATATATATATATATATATATATATATATATATATATATATATATATATATATATATATATATATATATATATATATATATATATATATATATATATATATATATATATATATATATATATATATATATATATATATATATATATATATATATATATATATACATATATATATATATATATATATATATATATATACATATATATATATATATATATATATATATATATATATATATATATATATATATATATATATATATATATATATATATATATATATATATATATATATGTATATATATATATATATATATATATATATATGATTATTATCACTTTTTGCGTGATTCATTTATCACACATTACCAATATGACCTACACCTGTTTCTTATTTTTCACCTGTGGTAATGTGATATATATATATATATATATATATATATATATATATATATATATATATATATATATATATATATATATATATATATATATATATATATATATATATATATATATATATATATATTATTATGATTAGCAAGAATTCGCCAAATGCCTGCCTCCCCCCTCCTTTGTTGTTGTTGGTTGTTCTGTGGTGTTTCATTTACTGCCAGTGGCGATCGATAGACCATCTGTCTATCGACTTAAAACCAAGGGTTTAAAAGATTAAAGGCGCTCCCATTTTTGATAAAGATCTTTCCTTCGAGGCAAAAGTAATCTGGCTTGGTGTTTCTCCTACAGGCCAAAAACCTCCCCTGCAGGCAGCAGGTGCAATGAGTCAAAGCATCTGTGTTGGACGCACCCCCTGCCCCATAGGAGGGGATAAAAAGCAGAAACCCACGAGGTCGACACACACGCGGGCTGGAAGATATGGAATGAAGACGTCCCCAACACCTGGCCCCATCGATGCCCTTGCATCCTAACCACGTGGCCCTTTCCAAAGTATACTTCTCCTCGTGCCCTTCTGCCGTATTCCTCGAGCCCACACGCCATTGCTTGGAGTTTCGAGGAGTCCCCATCGCCTTGCCCCTTCGGAAGCCCTTGCATCTCACCACGTGGAAGAAACTTGCCCCGAAATCGCAAGTCATCCACGGACCGCCTTCTACGCGCCCTCGAAAATCTGCTAAGGTAAAGTGCCCTGGAAGAGCCCCATTTCAGTCACGCTTTTGTCTCGTAAAATTTGCTTAAAGAGAAAGCCAGAAATCACCCTTGTCTAATGTCCGTGCGCCTCTTGCATCGGCAGTATTAATTCTTTATTACTCCTTTGGCACCCTCAGTGCGGCTTCGAATTCATTATTCTTTTGTCTATTTTCATTACTGGCGTATAATGTGCATATCTCTCATTTCAGAGGGATCCTATTTCGTGGAAGCTTCTCGGACGTGTCTGGAATCCCCAGTTTCATTCAATCCTGTAGGAATCTCCTTCAGGATAGTAATCTACTTGAGTTCCTCTTTCCCGTACTGATATCATTTATGTAAATACACTCCTTTAAATTTGCCCACGTGTTTTACGTAATATTTCCCTCAGTAACAAGAGCCCTAAGCTCATATGAAATTCTCCTTTGTTTTCCTCTTGTTTTTTTTTTACGTTTTCCCGTACCCACGAAGTCAGAATCACAAGGCTAAATTACCTTAAATTGTTGCTACCTGTCTCACAGAGCATATTTCAAACTAAAACCACGGAAAAACGTAAAAATGGCGACCTGGCCATAGATCTCGTTTTGCAGTTGCAGTTCCCTAGTGTTGCTTTATTGCATTTGCAACTTGCCAGATCAGGTATTAGCAAAGCTAAGCTGGGTACGAGACAATTACGAACCTTATGTGTAAAACCAGCACACAGATCCAGAAAATTCCACGTAAGTAATGTGTTTATCTTAGCAAAACCTTTTTACAATCGTGACTGTTCCTAGAATTAGAAATAGGGACGCATGTATTCACTGAGAGAAAAGAACCGCCGTATTAGATTCGTTAATGCATGCCTTTCAGGATAGGTAGTTAGGAAATAACCAGTGCTAACCATCCTTTGCTTCGAGGAATAGTGCAAAATTCCTCTGTGTTAAAATCTTTGCCATATCTTTTGCTTCGAGGAATAGTGCGAAAATTCCTGTGTTAAAATCCTTGCCATATTCTTGCTTCGAGGAATAGTGCGAAAGAAATTCCTCTGTGATAAATTTTACTTCGCATTTCGAATTAGCTTAACTGTTATTTAGGCGCGAATAAAATTCCCACGTGGGACACGACGAAGTCAGCTTGCATTGCTGAAATTCTCTCAGTGTAGTTAGAATTCGAGCTAGGTGTTAGAAAGCGAAATTTAAACTCCGCTTATAGGGAAAAATTACTAGGCCGTTGTACTGATATCCTCTCAGACGACTGGGAAATTCCCGAATCCCAGACGGTATATAAATATACGGGTTCATTCACCCAGAATCTAAAAATACCTCCAGTGTTGGCCAAACGACCTGCAACCCCCACCCCCGCCCATGCCCGCGTGTGTAGCATTTTTTTTTTTTTTTTTTTCCCATTCATTTCCCAGCATACATTTTCTTTGGGTTTCCCGTTAGTAATTTCTAAGTCCTAAGGGACGAATCGTAATTCAAGTCCTAAGTGACTCCTAAAATTCTCGTCGCACGTGGCGAGAATTTCTCCAAATTCAGTCCTCAGAGACTCCTAAAATTCTACGTCGCACGTGGCGAGAGTTTCTCCAAATTCCAGTCCTCAGAGACTCCTAAAATTCTCGTACGTCAGTCACGTGGCAAGAATTTCTCCAAATTCCAGTCCTTAGAGACTCCTAAAATTCTACGTCGCATGTGGCGAATTTCTCCAAATTCCAGTCCTCAGAGACTCCTAAAATTCTACGTCGCACGTGGCGAGAATTTCTCCAAATTCCAGTCCTCAGAGACTCATATAAAAATTCTACGTCGCACGTGGCGAGAATTTCTCATTCCTGCGGGGAACCCAAAATTAAGTCCTTTTGAGACATTATACAGTGTAGTTACACACATCTAAGCCCCCTACGGGACTGATCATTCTAGTTCGTTAGAACAACTCCTTAACTTCACGCTACAGCCGGCCAAGTCCGAGCGTGACACAATCCAACTACGTCTTCGAGAGACGATATTAGAATTCGTTCGCCAAGAACAACCACGTCTTTCCAAGACACATCCAATTTTAACAAAAAGTCTTCTCAGACAAATCATACACCCATTATTTCAAGATGGCTAATACCAGAGCCCAACAAAACGAGGATTTCAAATTCTACATGTCCGCTGGGAAGGACATGGGACTATCGAGGGCAAGATCTGAGAGCATGGGTTCAAGAGCCCAGTGGACGATGCCAAGGCGGAGAGAGCAAGAGAACGTGAGGAGAGAGAGAGAAACGAGTTGCCCAAGAGCAACGAGAGGCCAAAGAACGTGAGAGAGAGAGAGAAACGAGTTGCCCAAGAGCAACGAGAGGCTAAAGAACGTGAGGGAGAGAGAGAGGGCAAGAATTGCCCAAGAGCAGGAGAAGGATAAAGAACGTGCAGAGAGAGAGAGGGAACGAATTGCCCAAGAACAACGAGAAGAGAGGGAACGAATTGCCCAAGAACAACGAGAGGAGAGGGACAGAATTGCCCAAGAACAACGAGAGGAGAGAGACAGAATCGCCCAAGAGAAAAGGGAGGAACGAGAATGGGAAGATCGAGAGCGACAGCGCGCCCACGAGCTCCAGATGCTAGAACGACAGCCCGCCACCCCCGCCCCTGCCGCGGGGATGAGTGCCCTCAGCCAAGCTCACTCGTTCATGCCAAAATGGACCGAGTCCAAACCCGAAGTATGGCTTGAAAGGGCCGAACGAGTCCTGGAGTGCTGCGATCTCTCCCCCGCGGAACTCTCCCTTGTTCTCACTAAATTCCTGGGCGGAAAGGCCCTCGTTGCTTACCACGCCCTTCCGCAGACGATCGGGAAACTGGGAAGCCGTCAACGCCAAGCAGTTACGAAGGCGTGCGAGATTACCCCCGAGCGGTGGAGGAGACGTTGGAGAGAGCAGCCCAGAGAAGCAGGCCAGACTTGGTCCGATTGGGCGTACCATTCGAGCGGGCGCTGACAAAATGGCTCGATTCGAAGGAGCCACTAACACCGCCGAGGTACTCGGCGGTTTAAATCGAGCATTTCCTGCGCTACGCCCCTCCTGCCCTCGCCACTCATATAGTGGAAAAAGCCCCAGCAACACTCACGGAGTGTTGCCGAATAGCAGACGTGGGAAACTCACCACCCTCAAGAAGGATCCATGGGGCGGAAAATAAATCCCCGTCCCTCCTCGGAGGTTCAAATTCCCACAAAAATGGGAACTCGGGCAAGCCCCTAACTTGCCATTATTGCAAGAAAACGGGCATTCCTCCGAACAGTGCCGGAACAAGAAACCGGCTCCTCTCTCTCCCGGAAAACCGACAAATAACTCGCCTGCGCCCTCCACAGGGGCAGCGCGAAAGACTTTAGCCAGACCTTTTGCACGGCGTGCAAGGTTTATGGCCATTCTCCCGCATGGGCAAAAATGCCCACGCAATAATAAAGTAAATACTCCCACCGTCGCCTTGGCCGTCACAGATCCCACATCATTAGGCCCTCCGCCGAAGGGCCTGTATCGTGGCCCCTCCACGAGGTAGCCAGCCCGCCGCCGAGTCACTGCTTTCGAGGACTCGGGCGCGCAAATCTCCCTCATCCGAAGGACAGAGTTCCCTCACGGAGCTATCGTCAATAGACGAAAACTCGTCACGATCGAGGAATAAATCAATTTAAAATGATACTCCCTACGGTCCAATTGAGGGTCACAAGACCTCACCAATCAAAAATTTGCAATCTTGCAGTAGCAAGCCATCTCCCCGGAGGCTATGACGTCATCCTGGGACAGGACTTTCAGTCCCCACCGAAATCACGACAATCTAGGGGTCCCCATTCCCGAATCATTCCGCGGGTGCGAGTAATCCTCCCCGCTTCACCCCCTCAGCCAAGACTGGCGCCCCTGGGTACCAGGAGGACGTGCAGTCCCCACCAGTGCCACCTGAGTACGATGTACAGTGGCCCCCTCGATCGGTTCCCGATCCAATTCCAGTGCCCGGCCCTGCCTCAGTGCCAGTGCCAGGGCCCCAATCAAATCTCCCTTCAGGAGATGCCAAATTCCTGCCGGTGCCACTTGCATGCCCCGAGCAGGGCCAAGCTTCGTCCGTCCTGACCGACCAGAGCCCAAGAAACCTCTGATAGCGCCTGACTCTGCCCTAGTGCCAGCGCCAGAGCGCTACGCCGATCTCCATTCACGGGATCCAACTCAGGACCCCTCTCTTCCCCGGCCTGGCACCGCTACCAGCGTTGGTCAGAGAAGACGGTTCCTCCCGACCACCGCGGAAGCTCACCTGCAGGTGCGGCCTCAACCCGTGCCTGAGCTGGTCAACGTTACCTGCGAGCCGCTCACGCCCCCCCGACCGCCTCCTCTCTGCCTCAGCCCGTCGCCGACGCAATTGCAAGTCAGGATTCTGCCATATCTCCCTTGGCCGATGAACTACAAGAGCTGCGACGGATTATGGTAGAACCAGCACGGACCACTCCTGCGTCAGCTGTCGCATCAGCAGGCCCAGGTGGTACTCCGTGCCGCCCTCGGTCGCGGGCCCTCCGCTTCCCCAGCCGAGGACGACTGTCCCATTGAGAAAGGCTCGAGGCGAAATTACCACGGGCGTGGGAAATTCCAGGTAGTTTACAAAGAGCTCTAGAGCTCCCATCTTTCGAAGGTCTTGGCACCCCTAATCCAGAAGGGGATGTCAGGCCCTCCACTATCTTCCTCCGTTCCTCAGGAACTGCTATCTCTTATCACCTTCTATTAATCTTCCCTTAAATTATCCCCACAAGAGGCAATTAAATACGGGATACCATTCCCCACACAATGTATAAATCATTAAGAATAACAGAGTGAGAAGTGGCACGCCCTTGCGCCCATACCTTGGCACCGGGCGTGCGTGTCAGCCCCTCCTGAAGGAGTCGCGCCCTTCGGGTGCACTTTCCTCGCCCTGGGACTGAAGTGATAGTCCGGGCCGTAATTTATAGGCGTAGGACGATAAATTCCCGCCTAACACAATAAAACCCTCACTCTTTTTCCCTTAGCTCTTCTGCCAATATCATTTACTTTCTTTTAGTCATTTAGTTATCTTTATTTTAATGAATCGCGAGTCATAAACTCTTGCCCTTGTGATTTAAATGCCCCTTTCGTAAGCTCTGAGGGACGTGTCCCGCCTTTCATATGCGGTCAAGTTTCATTAGTAACGTCTTGCTAATTTTCCTTTTAATTATTATCCCTTTTCCCCTTCCATTCCTTCCAAGATCTCTGTTTGTCCTACCCCACATCTTTAGTCTGCTCGCCCGTCATAACATTGAGTAGGCAGTAGACGCATAAAATTAGCGTAGTTTAAGGTTAGCGAATTAAAACCTCGCGAATACTCTTGCCCGCATACACGACTGTCAAATTCCGTGTGTGGGTCATCCCTCAGCTCGCGTTGAACGATAGCTGAGCAAAGCACGTTAAAACGAAGATAAATTATCAATGCGAATTTGTATAGTCATTACAATATGGTAAAAGGGGATGTCATTTACAAAAATAAACGCTGTTTTTCATTTACACAGTCTCTTCAAGGCAGATTGTACTAACTGCATGCATTTTATCTAAAATTAAGTAACCGTGTATTTAATTCTTGAACAATAGCCTTTCTTTTCATTTGTTGGCCATAGCCTCATATACGTGGTCCTATAATCTTAATTAATTCACAATTGTTCGAGTCACATTATAAAGTTACCAGTGGGTAACCAAATCTAAAGTAATTATTCTTTTGCAAGTGTTTAAACCACTTTGCGTTCTGTTAACGAAAATTGTCCCAATGTGTTATTAAAAGTAACGTCACAGCTTCATAAAACCCTTAGGAGTAAAGTTCATTGCAAGGCAGAATGTAGAGTAACGTAAAGAATTTGCCGCTCATTCTTGAATATCGATGTACACACCCGAAGGAGGTATGTACATCATCTTGTATGGGGAGGTATTATGATTAGCAAGAATTCGCTAGCAAATTGCCTCCCCTCCCCCCCTCCTTTGTTGTTGTTGGTTGTTCTGTGGTGTTTCATTTACTGCCAGCCGGCCGATCGATAGACCATCTGTCTATCGACTTAAAACCAAGGGTTTAAAAGATTAAAGGCGCTCCCATTTTTGATAAAGATCTTTCCTTCGAGGCAAAAGTAATCTGGCTTGGGTGTTTCTCCTACAGGCCAAAACCTCCCCTGCAGGCAGCAGGTGCAATGAGTCAAAGCATCTGTGTTGGACGCACCCCCTGCCCCATAGGAGGGGATAAAAAGCAGAAACCCACGAGGTCTCGACACACGCGGGCTGGAAGATATGGAATGAAGACGTCCCCAACACCTGGCCCCATCGATGCCCTTGCATCCTAACCACGTGGCCCTTTCCAAAGTATACTTCTCCTCGTGCCCTTCGACCGTATTCCTCGAGCCCACACGCCATTGCTTGGAGTTTCGAGGAGTCCCCATCGCCTTGCCCCTTTACGGAAGCCCTTGCATCTCACCACGTGGAAGAAACTCGCCCTCGGAAATCGCAAGTCATCCACGGACCGCCTTCTACGCGCCCTCGGAAAATCTGCTAAGGTAAAGTGCCCTGGAAGAGCCCCATTTCAGTCACACTTTTGTCTCGTAAAATTTGCTTAAAGAGAAAGCCAGAAATCACCCTTGTCTAATGTCCGTGCGCCTCTTGCATCGGCAGTATTAATTCTTTATTACTCCTTTGGCACCCTCAGTGCAGCTTCGAATTCATTATTCTTTTGTCTATTTTCATTACTGGCGTATAATGTGCATATCTCTCATTTCAGAGGATCCTATTTCGTGGAAGCTTCTCGGACCGTGTCTGGAATCCCCAGTTTCATTCAATCCCGTAGGAATCTCCTTCAGGATAGTAATCTACTTGAGTTCCTCTTTCCCGTACTGATATCATTTATGTAAATACACTCCTTTAAATTTGCCCACGTGTTTTACGTAATATTTCCCTCAGTAACAAGAGCCCTAAGCTCATATGAAATTCTCCTTTGTTTTCCTCTTTTTTTTTTACGTTTTCCCGTACCCACAAAGTCAGAATCACAAGGCTAAATTACCGTAAATTGTTGCTACCTGTCTCACAGAGCATATTTCAAACTAAAACCACGGAAAAACTTAAAAAAAATATATATATATATATATATATATATATATATATATATATATATATATATATATATATATATATATATATATATATATATATATATATATATATATATATATATATATATATATATATATATATATATATATATATATATATATATATATATATATATATATATATATATATATATATATATATATATATATATATATATATATATATATATATATATATATATCATCATATATATATATATATATATATATATATATATATATATATATATATATATATATATATATATATATATATATATATATATATATATATATATATATATATATATATATATATATATATATATATATATATATATATATATATATATATATATATATACATATATAATTTATATATATATGATATATATATATATATATATATATATATATATATATATATATATATATATATATATATATATATATATATATATATATATATATATATATATATATATATATATATATATATATAATGTGTGTGTGTGTTATAAAGGATCTTTCTCTCTGTAGTATGTTTTTAGTCTCTCCGAAGGATCTTACCTTGGTTTCTTTTCTAGATGTGTCCCTTAGCATCGTGAGGCTTCACTGATGATGTGCTATCTTCTTTATATTACTTATTTTAAGTATTGATATCTCTCAGAAAGGCGTATAGAGACGAGATCAGTATTTCTTCACTTAATTAGTACTTAGTATTATAAGGATCAGTACAAAATTAACAAGTTATAATGATAGAAAACGAAATCACTCTGTAGCTATTAACTTGGCTCAGTCTATATGGGGAACACTGATGCGAGGGGAGACGTACTCTCCCTTGAAGGACACAGTTCTGATCTGCTCTCCTCTGGCATTCTTTAGACTGCTGAACCCTTGAGTTTCTTGTTATCTGTAATCTCCACCTCCTTCTAGCCCTATCGGAAGGATTTATCAGCAAGGCCTCCCCTTCAAATAGTTGATTGGAAGGACTGTAGTGGGTGTGATTCAAATCTCTCCTTAGAGGACTTGATTGGAGGTAATCTTAGGAGGGTGTGTGAAAGACCCCTCCCTAGTATGTTTGATTACAGGGTGTAGAAGTACATCACTTTGTCTAGCCCCCAATTTCCTGGAATTTCCATGAAAATGCCTCCTGTGAAGGCGGGGTTATAGAACCAGCTGCTGTAAGCGTTTTGGCTGTGCTGACTCATGATTTGGTTAATTTAATCGCAAGGCCAATACTTCCCATTTTTATGACTGTTTTTATGGCTTCAACACAATATACTGCTTTTGAGTTCATGCAAAAATCCTGCCTCGATCAGCGCATTGGAATCATGATAATAACAATAGCATGTAGGCATTATCACTGTGCTCTCTGCCTCTCTTTTTATTCTTACATCTCTCTCCTTCTCTCTCCTAACTTTTTCTCTTTTCTTTTTAATTTCCCTATATATTCTACATCACAACATATATATAATATATATATATATATATATATATATATATATATATATATATATATATATATATTTATATACATATATGTATATATATATATATATATGTGTGTGTGTGTGTATATCCCTATATGTGTATGTATATATATATATATATATATATATATGTATATATATATATATATGTGTGTGTGTGTGTGTACACAATATATATATATATATATATATATATATATATATATATATATATATATATATATATATATATATATATATATATAAGACAGAATACGTTAGCACAAGCATCAACCCACAGCACATACAAGGACAGGGTGACAAGGAGATAGCCGGTCATCAAAAGGTGATACATTTATTGCCGACGCGTTTCGTAACAACATCTTCCCCACACATCATCAAGGCTAAAACGAAAACAACACAAATTAAAAACACATGGAATATAACTTTGACTTTAAGTCTCTCAACAAATTATATGAAACTTACATTAAAACAAAACAAGATTTAAAAAGCACCTGCTCTTGTCACTAAAGGCTGAAGGCTGAATGATTCGGAAAGGAGGGAGATTCAGCGAACAAATTACATACTCAAGCCAGAAACAGCTGTATAGAGGTGGTGTGATTGTTCAACTTGGGCACTAACTGCTTGATAAATAATGACTCTAAGATAAGCAGTTCGTGTAAACGGCTTGTTTTTGGCCCAAGACAGAGAAGTCAGAATAGTTAATGCTGGTGTTACAAATTTTTGTGTGATTTCTGATATTAGAAAATTCAGGATTGGACAATCTGCAGCCAGTACGATGGCTGACACCATTATGTGAATCAGCTCTGACCTTGAGCAATCGCTTAGTCAGACCTACGTAAGTCCCCAAATTACATCTGGGGCAAGTATTTTATATACGACTGAGGATTGCAATAATGGGCAGATTTTGTCTTTAAATTTAAAAAGTGATCCTATTGTAAGGGATTTTTGGAATTAAAATAACAATGCAACATATTAAAGTGTTTTCAATTGCAGACTTGAGATTCCTTCTAAATTTGTCATCTTGGATGTATGGAATACTGGCATACAGTTTCTTTCGTGGAACAGTGCTTATGGAAGGGAGTCTGATAGTTTCTTATTTAGAAAATTCTTGCAATGTCTGAAGAAAACATGTGAGAAACCAGTTATCGGTAAAATATTTATACAAGAACAAAATTTCTTTATGATATGAATCCCAGGAAGAGGTTAGAGTGTAAGCCCGATGAAGCAGGGTAAAAATTGAATTGAGTTTAAAATGATAAAAACAAGCACTTTAAAAGTTTGAACCCAGACCTGAAAAGTCTTTTTCTAAAAACGGAAGTGTTAAAACTATTACCATGTCATATTTACAAAACATCCAAAAATGGCAATCGATCGTTTTCCTCTCTCTCTAATGTAAACTTGATATTCGGATGTAATTCATTAATGTACGAGAGGAACTGGTCAGCATGGAAAGCTGATTTAAAGAGAACAAAGTGTCATCAACAAACCGTTTATACACAAGAGGATAAAAACCTGGGGCAATTTTCCAACATGTCCTCCTCCAGGAGCACATAAAAATATTGAAAACGTGGGACCAAGGGGTGATCCCATTGCCATACCGTCAACCTGTTTGTACAAACAATCATTAAAAATAAAGGCAGTGTCAGCACTGCTAAACTGCAACAATTTCTTAAAATAGCAATATATCATAGTTAAAATAAGTATCACTGGGTTCAATAAAAATTTTATCTAAAATAACCTCGATTGTTTCTTCTACTGGGACATTTGTGAATAAAGGATTCACATCGTAACTGGTCATATACAAGTCAAGTCTTGACATAAAACATATGATTTAAATTCTTCAGAGTTTTTTCATAGGTATGTTGATTAGAAGTAAACAGTTCAAGCAAAGGAACTAGGTATTTGGCTAGTTTATAATTGGGAGCATGAATTGATGACAATAAGGCTAAAACTCATTGGGGTTCCCTTGTCATCAATTCATGCTCCCAATTATAAACTAGCCAAATACCTAAGTTCCTTTGCTTGAACTTCTTTATGATTCTAATCAACATACCTAAAAAACTCTGAAGAATTTAAATCATATGTTTTATGTCAAGACTCTGACTTGTTTGACCAGTGCTGGTGTAATGACCAGTTACGATGTGGAACAATTCACAAATGTCCCAGTAGAAGAAACAATCGAGGTTATTTTTAGATAAAATTTTTATTGAACCCAGTGATACTTATTTTAACTATGACCGTTGCTATTTTAAGAAATTGTTGCAGTTAGCAGTGCTGGACACTGCCTTTATTTTTAATGATTGTTTGTTAAGGTAAACAGGTTGACGGTATGGCAATGGGATCACCCCTCAGTCCCACGTTTTCCAATATTTTTATGTGCTCCCCGGAGGAGGACATGTTGGAAAATTTGCCCCTTATTTTTATCCTCTTGTGATATAAACGGTTTGTTGATGACACCTTTGTTCTCTTTAAATCAGCTTTGGTGCTGACCAGTTCCTTCTCGTACATTAATGAATTACATCCGAATATCAAGTTTACATTAGAGAGAGAGGAAAACGATCGATTGCCATTTTTGGTATGTTTTGGTGTTTCGACATGGTAATAGTTTTAACACTTCCGTTTTTAGAAAAAAAGACTTTCCTTCTGTATCTGGGTTTAAACTTTTTATAGTGCTTGTTTTTATCATTTTAAACTCAATTCAATTTTTACCTTGCTTCATCGGGATTACACTCTAACCTCTTCCTGGGATTCATATCATAAAGAAATTTTGTTCTTGTATAAATATTTTACCGATAACTGGTTTCCTGCTCTATGTTTTCTTCAGACATTGCAAGAATTTTCTAAATAAGAAACTATCAGACTCCCTTCCATAAGCACTGTTCAATGAAAGAAACTGTATGCCAGTATTCCATACATCCAAGATGACAAATTTAGAAGGAATCTCAAGTCTGCAATTGAAAAACACTTTAATATGTTGCAAGTTATTTTAATTCCAAAAAATCCCTTACATAACGGATCACTTTTAAATTTAAAGACAAAATCTGCCCATTATTGCAATCCTCAGTCGTATATAAATATACTTGCCCCAGATGTAATTTGGGGACTTACGTAGGTTCGACTAAGCGATTGCTCAAGGTCAGAGCTGATTCACATAATGGTGTCAGCCATCGTACTGGCTGCAGATTGTCCAATCCCGAATTTTCTAATATCAGAAATCACATTTTTGTAACACCAGCATTAACTATTCTGACTTCTCGGTCTTGGGCCAAATGGAAAGTTTACTGGAACTGCTTATCTTAGAGTCATTATTTATCAAGCAGTTAGTGCCTGGCTTGAACAATCACACCACCTCTGTACAGCTGTTTCTGGCTTGAGCCGATTTTCTTCAAACTGCGACTCCCTCCAATTCCGAATCATTCAGCCTTCAGCCTTTAGTCTAGCAGGTGCTTTTAAATCTTGTTTTGTTTTAATGTAAGTTTGGTATAATTTGTTGAGACTCTTAAAGTCAAAGTTATATTCCATGTGTTTTTAATTTGTGTTGTTTTCTCTTTAGCCTTGATGATGTAACTATGTTGTTACGAAACATCTCGGCAATAAATGTATCACCTTTTTGATGACCGGCTATCTCCTTGTCACCCTGTCCTACCTTATATATATATATATATATATATATATATATTATATATATATATATATATATATATATATATATATATATATATATATATATATGACTATTTATATACATCAAACGCCAATTCATATATAACGATATATATATGTAATAACTAAAGGACCTCCATTTTCTGGATGATATTATATGGAATTTTTAATCAAAAAGTTACAAGCTTTCTTGGATCAACCAGCTGGTCCTCATTATCAAGTATTATCACCTAAAATTGGACTTTGTAACATATATGAAAATATATTCTCCTTTGGCAACCTCTTTTAGTAATTGAATAAAATTAAAAACTTGTAGAAATATTGTAAATGTCTTCTATATATATATATATATATATATATATATTCTACTAATCATAACAATTATGTATGTATATATAATATATTAATATATGTTATATATATATATATATATATAATATATATATATATATATATATATATATATATATATATATATATATATATATATATATACATACATACATATATATATATATATATATATATATATATATATATATATATATATATATACATACATGTACATATACATATATATATATATATATATATAATATATATTATATGTGATTTTATATATATATAAAAAAGGACCATTCAAACTGGAAGATATCTAATGGAGTTTTTTGTGGAAAGTTACAAGCCCGGTTGGACAAGCAGTCCTCATTATCAAGTATCCGTAAATGTGGACTTTGTCAAGAAAGCTAAAATCGTAAAAACTCCATTTACCATCCAGTTTGAATGAGGTCCTTTTAAATTACTAATGCACAGAACAATTGTGTATGTGATAAAGTTAATATATGTATATATATATATATATATATATATATATATATATATATATATATATATATATATATATATATATATATATATATATATATGTGTGTGTGTGTGTGTGTGTGTATATATCTTATAACTGTATATATATATGCTTATAATCACTATTTCATGTGATTTTACATATGAAATATCATAAGATATGAAACGTATATCTTCCTGCCTCAGGTGTCGGCTATATTGCTTGTAATAAAGCCAACACTGGGCAAGATCTAAATCGTGTTTCATTTCTTCCCTCTGGTATTTAAATTATATATATATATATATATATATATATATATATATATATATATATATATATATATATATATATATATATATATATATACATATATATATATATATATATATATATATATATATATATATATATATATATATATATATATATATATATATATACATACATATATATAGCTATTGGACAGGCAGTAAAATTACAAACCCAGAGTTTTCGAATATCAGAAATCACTCTACAATGTGTAAAATTTCAATTGAAAATAAGGATTTTTCTATTTTAGGGCGAGCTTCTAGCAGCCATGAATTGGCCATTTTGGAATCATTAATGATTAAACGACTCGTCCCCTGGTTAAACAGTCAGACCTCTGCTGGCACACTGTACCTCTCTTAGTCTATCGTTTTCAGTTCGGTTTTAACATTACCGCGGTTGGTCCAGATCTGCTTACTTTTTATTACTTTTTTATATTGTATATATATATATATTTTTTAGAGATTTTGTTTTGTTTTTTATGTTGTCCTTTTTAATTGTCCCTTCTATTTTTTTTTTTTTTTTTACTGTAATTCGTTGTGCAATGCTATTTTTTTTTAATTTAAATTTATAGCCTTTTTGTAATTTATGTTATTTATTTTGTACAGCCCTTGAAAATGTAATGAAGCCATTACGAAACGTCGGGAATAAATTGATCCTTTTTAAAACAAGTCTTTATGTCCGCCTCCCCATTGATGTATATCTGGCTGTGGCCACCGCTGTTTGGATATATATATATATATATATATATATATATATATATATATATATATATATATATATATATATATGTGTGTGTGTGTGTGTGTGTGTGTGTGTGTGTGTGTGTGTGTGTGTGTGTGTACGTACACGTATACACACACATATACACATATATAATTTAGGTTCATAATCTCTTTCTACATCTATTTTAAGAACATTGTCATATCACCTTATGTCTCTAAGATTCTCCAATACCAATGGCCAGCATTGGGTCAGCAAGTTCTTTCTCTCTCGTCGACTCCTCTCACTGTATTTATCCTCAAATAAAGGCCTATTGCAGATTTAATGAAAGTATTTCAGCAAAAGCTACGGTCATGAAATGGAGTTTCTCACACCCCATAAAAATGGAAGTCATAACTAGAGGAAACTCAGACTCACAATCAATCGAATTAATGATTGTAGACCAATCAATACTAGTGACTAACACCCTGGCCACAAAGCAAAATAAAAAGGTCATGATTACTCTAGACCAAATTAAATATCATATGGTATGTTAAAAAGACCACCACTTCCAAAATATTCGTCCTCACAGGACTCAACCAGAATTCCTGTTAAAAACACAAAGCTTATATTAAAACCTGAAATGGTACATAAAGAAATAAACATTTAAAATGGAAAAATGCATAATAAAGACCAGAGGGGTTTCACTGCAACGTAAAGTGGGTATTCCACATAATGTCTGGTAAAGATATAAGTGTTAATGAGTTATATTACTCGCATTCTATGGCCCATTGGGAAGCCGTCCCTCCAAGTGACTGTTCTTATTCACTAACAAAGCTCAAACGAGCAATCACACCAGCTGCAAATTGAAGTGAATACCCATTGTATGGTTCCTCTATATTATACACATTCGAGAGCGCACATATGCACACACTCACTTAATAACACCTCCCTTGAAGCGTGATGTCACTGTCAAGTTCAGTGTTCAAAGGACCATGCCTTCTGAGTCCACAGATATCACAGATTCCATCAATCTGTCACCTTGTCCCCACGCATCTTCACCATGATTGGAAGTCACAAATGAACGCGTCAGATACCTGCTGTATGTAACTGTGGAAAATACCAATGTCAACATATAGGCCACCTGTACTGGACACACCCTTTCACAGGCCAGCAATTATTCAGCTTAAATTTGAACAGTTGCTCGGCCCACCTACCACTGGGCGTCCCCACCCAGGCACGACAAATATCCATAACAAAAGTTCAGTAGAGGCCAGCTCAAAAATCATAGCAAACAATACGCACTAGATACGAAAGATACTTGTCTGGTATGCACGACTGTTATTACAATAAACCGTTCATTATAGAACACAACTCTTCACATCTTGAATTCTTGATGATCCAAATATCCTGAATAGCTTCCGACTGCACAAGCCCATGTTGAATGTGGAGCCCATGAATCCTTTGTGCCAAACAGATGTCTCCCAGCAATGACGGCTTTCCAAAAAACCATGGATCCTCTCATGAAGGCACAGGCGCAACGTAGATGGCCTCCCCATATCCGACTTGTATTCACTGAGACTCATAGAAGTCATTCCATAAGGTGCTGCTGCGAGGAAGTGGTGTATAACGTAAGTCGGTCATGTCGACAGTCAACCTTATTTTAGGGCATAATAATTGGTGACAGTGTAATAGACAGGGATAGATAGTTAAAGGTTATAAGTTATGCTTCCATTAATCTGTTACATTGTCCCCATGTATCTTGACCGTGATTGGAAGGCACAAATGAAAATGTCAGACACCCACTGTATCTAACCACGGAAAATACTAATGTCAACATAAAGGCCAACTGCACCGGACACACCTTTTCACAGGCTAGCTTAAATCTTAATATATATATATATATATATATATATATATATATATATATATATATATATATATATATATATATATATATATATATATATATATATATATATATATATATATATATATATATATATATATATATATATATATATATATATATATATATATATATATATATATATATATATATATATATATATATATATATATATATATGTATATATATATATATATATATATATATATATATATATATATTGTTAAGAATAAACATTCCTCCCTCCTTGTAAAGTAATTTCAGCAATCAAATTCGAATTAATATTTTGTTTCTCTGTCTTTCGAATCGGCGTCTCGGGGAAAACCGCGCTTTTCGAGCCAGTACACAACCATTAGGCGTCAGTATTCCTCACCTACCCCCCCCTTAAGAATCGTATGATGCGAAAGCAATACTCCCAACCCCGTTTCCCCCATCGCGCGATGGGGGAGCCATGTAGGGATTAGGAAGAGCAGAAGGGCATTTAAGGGCTGGTGGAACAGGTAAGTTTGCTTCTATAGGCATATTAAGATAAGTGTGCTTTTCCCATACCCTCCTTGCTGGCTTTCTTGGCTTGCTTGCAGGTACAGCTGGGCCTCCCCCTCCCCCCCCGCGCAATGCGCTCTGTTTTCCAAAAAGCAGAGAGAGAACTCCCTGACCTCATCTCGAGCGGATGCTCCTTTCTCCGCTGGTGTGGCGATCGTCGACGACAGCCAATTCGATTGTAGGCACCTATAACAATCTGAACAGGTTCATACGTTGCAAGTAGTCATTTAGCCAGCCCTGTCCCTTGTACTACACTCCTTAATTTCCCTCTGTTTTTAACTTTTAACCTATTCCTCCACGAACAATCTTCCCTGTATCCCCTGCCTTGCCATTTACGTACTTTGAATTCGAGTAACGATCCCAATAAACAATCATTTATCCCTCCACCAGTGCAATCTAAGGGCTATTTCAGTTGTTTAACTCAATGGTAACCAAGCGGTAGTTAACTTTTGGCGCGTATAATTACGTGTCTATTGTTAACGCACTCGCGACTTCGAGACCCAGATCATATTTACGGGCTTTCGTCAAAAGCACCTTCTAGGATAATTTATGTGTTGTATTTAAGAATGTGTTGTGTAATCTGCAGTAGGAAGACTTCCTTCCCCTTAGTTTGATCAGGGCTAACGAAAACGTCTCTTTCAGGAGGAACGAGACACGTGGCACGATTGCAACCATTCCTTGCTTCCATTCTGCCTGCCACCATTTCCTGGTCGTAGTTAGAGAAGTTCCGTTGTGCCAACCATTTTCATGAAGTATTTCCTCCATCCTGGAACCCCATCATAGACACTATTATTCCACGTAGTCTGGGCAGACTGAAAGTGATCACTATCACTGAATGATTATTGCAAACTGAATGTAATTAGTATCACTGAACTGATTATTGCAGATTGGCCCTGCTTTATCCACTTATTTGTTTGCCAATTGATGTCATTATCGTTATTGTGCCTATTTTGAATCTGTCCCTCAGTGATCATGTCGTATGGTGTCTAACTGTTAATTTACTAATGTTAATTTGTTAAGTTTCTATAAATAAATCACTGTAAATTGCCAAGGAATTCTAAATTCCAATATGGCGACCTTCCACTTTAAATTATAACTCCAGGAAAATTCTGAGGTAAGTCTTAATTAACTCCCTTTTTTGTTTACAAACTGGACTCCCTTGGTTTCGTGGCAGCATCAATTATAATGTCGTATGTAAATTCCCATCAAAACCAGTCCAGTCTGTAACAGTGGTTCCCCCTTAAGAAAGGCCCTTCACACCCTTTCGGGTGCGAGGGTCTTAGCTAATTCCTCCCGACTGGCCCGGGACCCTACATAAGGTGGATTGTGGCTCTGCACATCTAAAGGAACCTACCTAACTGCTAAGAGGGGTTCTGAATTGGCTAATTTACAGGCCTAACCTACCTAAGGGTATGGATACGGCTACTAACTGGCTAGGATGACAGGATAAATCTATGCCTAGACAAATGCACACTGTAAACACTTAACCTAACCTAACCTACTATCCCCACGACTCTGGCACTGCACAACTTGCACTAAAGAATGGCACGCACTGAGTTATGATCGGCACTACGGTTTACGACTAACACGCAACAAATTGAAACTTGCCTAACCTGAAGGGTAATTCACAATGTATGGTTAAGTAATATATCAGGTTGAGTCTAGAGTGGGTTGGAAGGAGGTTAGTTGGAAAAGGGTTAGTATTACAAAGGCCTAGGTGGTTAACGGTTAATGCTACGGGTCAGAGATCACACAGGCTACCCTCTCTGGGCAGGTGCCAGGATCGCTCTGAGATGGAAGCGGCACTGTGCCAACGGGCACGAGTGCCAAGAGAGCTTATGGCTCTGACTCACTGAGTCAATTTCTTCCGCCCCTTCTTCTTCTTCTTCGGGGGCCTCCAGGGTCTGGCTAGGCCATTCCTAGGGGGCGATGAGGGTACTAACTCTAAAGGACGGCCAGGAGTGCCGTCAGGAGCAGGATCAGGGGCAGCCTCAAGGGCCACGGGCTGGCCTACTTCGGCTGCTGCAGCAACCGTCGTGGGAAGGGAACCAGCGTCTGCGTCCTGGCTGGACAGTTCCTGGTCGACCAGAAAAGAGGTAACGTCCAGGCCTGCTAGAGGGTCATCCTCAGCAGGTGGAAGAGTGTAGGAAGAAGAAACATCAGGGGTCAGAGGTCCACACTGTGCGATGAGCACAGTGGTGAGATTTGGGGGATCTCCCGTAGGAGGATCCAAGTCATGTTCAGGGCCCGGCACTGGCACTGACTCAGGGCCAGGCTCGGGAAGTGCGCTTGGCAGGGAGCATCCCGTCAAGATGGATGGAGCTAGGCACTGACCAGTGCTGGCAAGGGGCACTGGCAGTGAATTAATGTCAGACAGAATCCCAAGATCCCTGAAAAGGAATCTGGAAAAATTAGATGCCAAATAGCTCCAGGATTCATGCAGAAAAGTGTGGTAATAGAAACAGCCTACATAGTGAGAAAAGTGGTGGACTCCTAAGGAGGCAGGATGCAACCCGGAACCCCACACTATAAAAACCACCTAGTCGAATATGATGACTGATAGACATAATAATAATAATAATAATAATAATAATAATAATAATAATAATAATAATAATAATAATAATAATAATAATAATAATAATAATAATAAAGTTGCAATGCCTGAAGAACCTAAGTTTTCAACAAGAATAGGTGAGGAAAAATACCTTGAACAGCAAGAAATTAAAAAGACCGAACAAGGCCTTCATAAGGGTGCACTCAGATAAGGCCAGAGGGCATTCCCTCTTCATGGACCAAAGGAGGAAGGGTTACTTCAGGGAGCCGTCGGTGGAGGAATCGTGGATGCACTGGAGGGAGGGGATGAGGCAGGTGAGAGGCAAAAACCTTACATGTCCTGAAAAGTTAGGGGTGCTGCTAATGCAGGTAACTGTCGGGTAAGCATATATAAACGCCTTACTGGACACCAGGGCAAGCATTGCCCTGTTTGAAGGGTTAACCATTTCCCCATGTGCGAGGAGAGTCAAAGAGAAGCTGGCCATTGTTACCCCTAGGGGACATGTAGTGACAATGATGCAGAGGGAGTGGCGGCTGACACAAGCAGGACAAACCACTATTGAACAAGACCTCTTTATGACTAATTCTAGGAATCGAAGGGGTGCCCTGTTTTTTAAGAACTGACTTTATTCAACTATTTGGTGTGAAAATTCACGGCCACCACAGTCCCAATAAATTGATAGTGGGGGATTATGTGATACCTGTAAAATCTTCTGATAAGGAATATATAAACTATTGTAGTGCTCTTGCATAAAGACAGATGAGGTGTAGTTCTGGCTACACCTGCGAGAAGTGAGAGAGTTCCCCCAAGGACACTATAGTCTCCCTAGTGTACTTGGTCAAAGGAGGATCTTGGGAGGGTGAAAGAGCGATGCCAAATTTACTTTCCTCATTTTGCAAATAAGGCTATGGAAGACTCCCTTTCGATTCTTTTAAAAAAAGACTTTATTTAAGAAACACATCTCATTATGATTGATGGCAGTTTTAAGATAATAATATTGTTGCCTACCTTGACGATACATGGGTCAATCAGGATTACACTCAAATGCTGGGTAGATACAAAGTCTGCAAAGGCAACAGGAATAAATCCACTGACTGGTAAAGGTGGCAGACTAATTATTTTGCGCTCTTGAAATTGAAACAACAAAATTTTCTGTGTGTATATATATATATATATATATATATATATATATATATATATATATATATATATATATATATATATATATATATATATATATATATTTCTATGAATGAAATAATGCAGATAAATATCTCGTGGCTATGAAGAACAGTAGATTATGTAACACCCTGTACAATGAAAATTATAACAGGATATACCCTGGTGTAAAGTGATCAATGAATTATAAATTAATTAGCCCTTTAATTCCTAAAGGTAGACCAATGTAACTTTAAATAATAAAATAATAGATCATAGCAAAACTATAGCATAAAATAATGAAAATTAATAAATCCTATACTGACATTTAAAAATAAAAGAAATCTGCGAGGAGAGAGAGAGAGAGAGAGAGAGAGAGAGAGAGAGAGAGAGAGAGAGAGAGAGAGAGAGAGAGAGAGAGCATTTCCAATGCACAGAGATTATTCTTCAAACGACACTTGTCCAATCGCGAAACAACCTCGACAAAATGTAAAATGCAAGAATAAAACCAGAGAAAAGACAGGAAAATCTCTACTTATTAAGTGAGGTTTTAACAGTGCGTTTTGAAAAGCTTATGAACTTGGCTGTGAAGGCACAGACATTTAAGAAAACTTTTACAAAAGACTGCTGCGTTCCATAGGCTCTCCTTTAGGCCCAGTTCTATCAAATATTTTTATGTACCATTTAAAGGGTCGAATGCACTCTTGATATCGACAGAAAATAGGAACACATGTACAGTACATTCAAGCTCTTGTAACAGTGAACAACCTCTTTCAACGCACAAACCATTTCAAAAATCTTCGACGCTGCTGTCGCTATATAAAATGGGTCTTCAGTTTGAAATATCAGATGGGTATTTAAGCTTCCCCTTTAAGAGTGGCACAATTAGGACATTCATAAGAATATTAGGCAAAAATTAATGATTTAAAAACAATCTGAAAATAATAGATTTCATGATTAATATATTCTGTGGATTAGTTTCATAAATTTCATGTGGAACAAAATCAAGGTCTAAAGCCAAATTACTTACGAGGTTTTGTTTTACAATGGCATGGGTTTCATTTACGGTCCCGCAGACTACAGGTGCATCGGGAATCATTGATATCTTGGTTAAAACTTCAGTCATACTCTCTTGATCATTCAGAGAATTCAAAATATGGCTAAATTTATATATCGTTATTCCATCCAGAACCACTATATGCCCTAGGAACTATTGCCCTACAAAAAATTGACACTACATCAAATTATGTTTCATCCCGTAGCACTCCAATGATACTTATACCTTAATTAAAATCTCTTAATGCTTTTTTGCTGTTCTCCCGGTGACAATGAAATCATCCAAGTAAATAAGCACTCCATACCCCATGACTGATGAGAAAATGAACCAGGGCGCTTTTAACACCAAAGGGTAGATACCAATATCCATATAGCCGATCATTCACGATGAAGGCTGTATTTTCTTCACAACCCTCATAAACCAGAATTTGGTGAAAATCCTCTTTCCAATCTATTGATGGAAAAATTTTCTGTCCTGGACTTTGGCAAGCAGCTCTTTAATTGAGGGTGGCGTAACTGCATTAAATTTCCTTTAATCTACACACAGTCATAGCAAGGCATCTTTTTCCCTTACCAGGGTCATCGGGGATGCCCAGGAAGACTCACTGAATAATACTGACTCTTTAATTTGTTTGTTCCCTTCTCTGCTTCCACTTGGTAGCAAACAGGGACCCTGTAAGACCTTCTACAAATAAGGGCATGGTTCTCCGTGTTGATTTGGTATAGGAATGGACTAACTCTCCCCAGGGACTTGTCTATGATTGTAGCCATTTACAATCTCTCCTAATTCATTTAATACTCAATTAGAGTGAGCTCTGGCCGTTCTCACGTGTGCCCCTCCCTATGCGTAGTTTGGAAGTATGACCAGTGCGCACTCTTCCAGACCACACAAGGAATTCCCATTGTTAGGTTTTTTTAAAGGAATAGTAACCTTTTCTTCACATAATAAACAGGCTAACTATAGTCTCCCAAGCGTGCTTGGTCAAACGGGGGGAGGGAGGCGTTGGCAATCGCTTTACAGTGCAGTGCTGACATATCCATTTCTCGAAGGTAAATCGAGGATTGTGGATACCCTTTCCCTTCTAAGACTACTTGTTATAATCCTCTTTGGTATTTCCTGGTTTGTCTCTCTTCTAAATAACGGAGTGTAGAGCTAACTCTTCTTTCAGAAACGTCGTTGTCATAAATGGAGTATGCGATCATAAATTAAATAAAATGTAAATATTATCTATCACCAGGTAACTCTCTCTCTCCTTTAAATGTAAATTTTTTTTTTATTTCACCATTCCCGAACCAATGATTTTATTCTTTTGTGAAGCTTGTTACAGAGTTTTCTAATGCTTTCCATAATCTCTTCACAAAACGTAATATATCACTTCCTCATTGATCAGGCTACGACGTTTGTTTGGGAACCAGACGTGTTGTACTCAAGAGATAAGGAAGGTTCAGTTCTCTTCTTATATGGGACCGACATCAACGTGGTGACAACTATTGCTGAGATTCTAAACTTCAGTTTAGTCTATCAGGAGCCTCCCAACGGTAATCATATAATTCATTTTCGGACTGAAATTATTGAGAAGAAATTTGACTATTGCTCATCATTACAGCCCGTAGAATTTTTTTTTTTTTTTTTTTTTTTTTACTGAATGATTGCGAACAAAGGTGGACTGGAAGCAAAACCACAGGTTTCATCTTTCGCATTCGGATATACTGTAGTTAACGGAAAGCTGAGTTAAGTTGGCATTTGGCATTCCGAAGCATTCTTCATGCGTAGTTCGTTTTTGACATTACTCCACTCCAGTCTTCCTCATTACAGGTGAGATGTGGGGTGACGTCAGTGGCAATGGTTCCTGGGCTGGCATGATTGGCATTTTACAGAGGGACGAAACCGACGTCGCATTTTCCTTGTATGTTTCTGATATTTTTCTAGACATCTTGGATTATTCAGTTCCCTACAAGTTTGAGGTAAGTAAGGTGTTATTATTTAGCGTCCCTTATAAGTTAGTGAACTGTGATTTTAAGCTTTTCGGATGACTTTTACAAAACGTGCCAAATTCAGTTTAAGTTTTAAAAAAAACATCGAACTCCAATTGTGTTAACATTTTTCTCGCCTGAATGAAAAAATTTCTTAGTAAACTTATGTTACTAAAAAATTTTCTGATATTTATTCTTTCAGTAAATAACAGATTCTCAGCACTTCATCTTACACCTCCCAGAATTCTTCTGTTGATCGCCCTACCCTTGTCTCTTAATTTTGCATATTGTGAGCTTAACAGAAAGAGAATTCACTAACTTAGTCTTTCCACGATATAGAGTCACCAGCAAGGGTAGTCTATTTCTTAGTGTTTATGTAAAGAGAGTTTCTCTGAAAGAGGATTCGGTAACCTAGTCTTTACACAATGCAAGCTTAACAGGAATGACTTCAATGACTTCGCTCTTGCACAAAGAGAGATCATCAGCAAAAATGGATACCGATACTTACTCCTTACATCAAGTGAGCTTGTGATAAAAGGAGATTTCATAACTTGGTCTATGTATACGGCGAGCTTAGCAAAAATTATTCCACTACTCAGTCTTTACTCCAGAGGAACTAATTATAAAGAGGATTCCATCACCTAGTCTTTGCGTAAGGTGAACTTAACAGAAATTTATTATGTAACTTAATCTTTCCACAATGTAAGCTTATCAGGTACAGATTCCATAACTTAGACTTTGCATAAGGAGGCTTATCAGAAAAGGGGACTGTATTTTCGTCTTTTCGCAAGGTGAATATATCATAAAGGGGGACAGCATAACATTTTTTTTTTTTTACAAAATGAGCTTATCAAAAAGGAAATTTCCTATCAGAAAGAGAATTCCATAACTTAGTATTTGCACAAGGTAAACTTAGAAAAATGGAATCCGTAAGTTATTATTTGCATAATGTAATCTTACTAGAAATGAATTCCAAATCTTTGTCTTGGCACAACTTATTACAAAGAGAATCCTTAACTATGTTGTATGCAGTACCGGTTATGTTTCGGTTCTTCAGCTCGAAAAGAATGAATCTGAAGCAGTTCATCGAATATGTTAGTCCGCTTACTTCATCTCTTAATCTTTTTCATCTCTGCCAAGAAAAAGTTATCCTCACTTCTTTTTGTGTAAGTAATGTTTCAATTAATTTTTGCAGCCACCTTAAGGCGAAAGTCCTTTCGTCTGCCAAGTGTTCTCTTAGCGTTCATTAATCGTTTGATCACTCAGCCCGTAGAAAAATACCATTTTCGGATTGTACGGTTCATTGACTGCTTTTCCTTCATTAGCTATCTTTAAATTCTCCGTCTGCTCTAGGTTTCCTGACTTACGTTTATCTTCCGATTTTTTTTTTTTTTTACTTTCTTCTGGCATGCTGTATAGAAGTGGTTCTTAACTCGATTCTGTCGACATGCCCTCAGTCTACCTACAGAAAATTCATGGACCATCTCTGGTTTGATTTATGTAAAAATTTATAGACAAAAACACTTTTTTTAGAATATACTTCTTTCAAGGGTAATTTTTCGAACTTGCACGAGCATTTTGTTGTGAAATGTAGATATGTAAACAAGAGGTGGCTAATATAATTCTTGATTAGGGATAATACAATGATATTAAACGTAAACTTTTTAATTACAATTCTCACACTTTATTATCAATAAATCTGTGGACGAGTAAGAGAGTCAACAAGGGCAACACGAGTTGTGAACCACTGGAGAGACAAAGGCACTGGACTATTCAGTCCGTTAATCTGTGGCTTTAAATGTTACCGAATTAATGACTGCAACTTCGTCTTATTTTGCATGGGTACTTAGACTAGACATTTAAACTGAATGGCAGTCAAAATTTCTGTTTTTATCCGTTACCGGTGCCATATTTCTAGCATCTCCATTACCCTCCTCCTCATAGAAATATCAGGCGCAAACTCTTGCCACAGGGGAAGAATTTCATGTTCCTTTCATGAGGTTTGTTATAAACACTTTACTGAAATTCTCCTCAGTTAAATATTTTTTTAT
Organism: Macrobrachium rosenbergii; assembly: GCF_040412425.1. Classification (NCBI taxonomy): domain Eukaryota; kingdom Metazoa; phylum Arthropoda; class Malacostraca; order Decapoda; family Palaemonidae; genus Macrobrachium; species Macrobrachium rosenbergii. The sequence continues at coordinate 38,680,374 of NC_089790.1, forward strand.
ATTCTTGGACTTCTTTTCTTTTTGTTTTTAAGGGGTTTTCGCAAGGTTCTGTGGCATTAAATATTTAAAGAAATAAAGGAATAGACTCTTTAAACGATGCAAAAAGGATTAGAAATACGCAAGTAGTTATACTGCCAGGAGTTTTACTATGCAAAAAAGTTGTAATTTATATATAATATATATATATATATATATATATATATATATATATATATATATATATATATATATATATATATATTACCTTTGTTGGAGAGTTGTTTTCACCATAGAGAAGAATGGGAGAGGAATTTAGGGTGTCTTTCACTGGTAGGAAAACTTTTGGCTTGAGGAAGAAAGCCATGTGTCGGGGATATGGCCCAGAAGGAGTGGAGATCAAGGGGAAGCTGCTTCTGGGTGCCATAGCCAAGACGCCCGTGCATGTCTTCATATCGCGTGACCCCTTACATGACCTTTGGAGGATTAACTTCCCACTCTCTCTTGATGCTCCATTTTCTATGATCGCGCTTAGTCACCACATGGCAGGGCAAGGGCCACATGGTCAGTTGCTATGGGCCCCTAAACTTTCTTCTTGAGTTATCTTCTCCACCGGCTCAACTTACCCTATGGCAGGGATTTGTCTCTAAATGGTTTCGTTCCTGGAATAAAGGTATTCAGTCAGTCACAGGTCCAGAGACAAGGTGATTAAGGAGTGTCTAGGAAGCAATAAGTTAGAGATTGAGAAGAGGCAAATGTTTTCCATTGCCTTCCTCTCAGTAAGCAGTATGATGAAAAATGACTTTGCTTCTTTGAACAGTAAGACAATTTTAGTTTTGCATTGCTTTTCTTACAAGTATAAAGGTTTATATTTTACTTTTATTACCTTCTGAGAAGCTAAGAGGGCGAGTTAGCTTGGGAAGGGTGTCCCTTCGTAGTAACTTCCCCCTCTAGTTGGCATGTAACACCTTTAATTGGGTTCAAATGTCTACAAATAAGTTAACTCGACTGACTATGCTTTATCTCTCATTAAATTTCCCTTGATAACACTCATTATCTTAAAATTAGGGTTTCTGCAAAATAATGTCATTGAAAATTATTTTACATCAACTTCAAAATTTACATTAAGACAGAATAAGATGCTGCTAGCAATAAAATTCATTGAGTTGTAAGCTATTGTTACTCTATGACTTCAAGTGTCACAAATTCTAAGTAAGGTATTTCATGATTATATAAATCAAAGTAACATCATAAAACAGTTTTGTAGAGTTATCACTGAAGTAATTTTAAGGTTAATGACGCACTTAAAAATATAAGATTAACTTTGTGAATTCCAAGTCATGCAGTTAGTGTGCCTTGGTGTGGCATTATAACAAAGTGTTCATGGGCTTATGTTAGGTGATGACACGATGCTTGGATACGATGGCACTGTGCCAGACATGGCACTAAAGTCACGAGTGCCTAGTGAAACTCATTTTAAGTACATGGAAGAGATAGAGTTAATAGAGCCACATTTAGTTGTTAGTTCTGCTTTCCAAAAGTTGTGAGCTAATTAAGGGGTTGTGATCAATAGAGAATGGTACAAAGTTATGATTATAGCAAAATCCGCCTGGCTTTGCAGCTAAGCCCTGCCCACTGATTACATCATGACCATTCCTTGAAGCTGATTGGTTGGGAATGGTTTCAAAAAGTTGGTTAATCTGTGGTTTTTTTCATCTTCATTTATTTGGCAATGGTTGTTTTATCGAATTATCAAAAAGAAAACTTATATTATCCCCTGAAACAACATCATAATACACATCTCCCTAAAAATGGCAAAAAAAAAGAGGAAAATATGAATGAAGTCAGGAGTGTTCAGCGATGCTGCAGTGCTGTGTTTCGTAAATGAACTTCACCTGAATATGGAGCTGAGTCAATGACACGGGGAATGTCTGTGTTCGAATTGGATCACTTGAATCACTGGACAATGATAATTGCCGTTTGATATTGTCAAGCATGTTCACCATTCTAAATTTGAACACCAAGATCTATACAGACTGGTATTTCATATTCATTTCAGGAAATTTTACTACATTTTAATAGTCATAAAATCGATTTCATTGCAATCATTTACACATTCGGAGGGATGACAAGCGGTGACTACACTACAAAACCAGAATATGCCAATGTTTAACTTAAAGTTACAGTGTGATAGGCTATGCGAGTCATATTGGATATAGTTTGCTGAGCATTTTCTTAAGGACATTATCTCCTTTCGAAATAACAGGATCATAAAAATGGACATAGACCTATAATGTCCTATGTCTTTTTGTTGGTTTACGCAGCTTATGACGTTTGGATTATAGACCTATCCCTATCTTATATTCAGCTGTTTAATTGTGGTTCTTGTTGTGGTTATTCTTGTTTCTGTTGCTACGGTAACCTAACATTGCAGAATAAACGTAGACCTATTCATAAAATAAAAAATTATCTACCTACTCTTGTTAATTGAAACAGTCATTTGTTTTAATTAAAAGTAATCGAGACCTTTATGAATATAGTCTACGCTAGAGTATTCTCCTAACAACAAAGAGAGAGAGAGAGAGAAGGGAGAGGAGAGAGAGAATTTACTTGACTCTTATGTATCCTTGTGTCCAATAGGGTAATCTACAAGAATTCCCCAAAAGCAAATGAATCATGGGCTACTCGTAGACTAGTTTGGATAGTCTCATACATAACTTTTTCAGCTATCATTTATTTTTTTCTTATTTCGTTAAGTATTTTATAATGCTTTCCTACCTTAGCCTTCATTTTCATAGAAATGCTACAGCAGCCTTAAATTTACTCATCATAGTAATACAATTTATTATCCGTTTTGTACATATATATTTTCAATATACTTCGCTGATAGTTATGTGTAAGACTGAGACGGTCCTATGATTGATCTGTGTGCCATCGGCTATGTGTCCACAAGCTTTACTTTTATTCTCTGTGGTATAAGTGGCGTTACAATTACTATGGCAATCCATACTTATATGTGTATGTGCACTTGCTTGTACGTGTACATTCCACTTTATGCATATACATTATATATTGTTGAGTTGAAACTACTATATTAATTAAAAGCTACTCTGTTTCCAACAGATATGGGTAGAAAACTATTTGCGATAAGAAATTGACGTGGCATTGCCTCAAAATATAAGAAATTGACGTGTAGGTCTATGCCCTGTCATTGTCTCAAAATATAAAAAATTGACGTGTAGGCCTAATCTCTCAATGATATTAACATTTGACATGCATGATTATTAAGAATTAATACCCTAATATCGGAACTGGCTGCATAAGACTATGCTTCCTTTCAGTTAATGTGGTCTATGTGGGATCGCTTATGCAGGCCAACACGAATTTAAAGGAAAAAAACAAGATGCTTGTGTATTTAGGCTGCGCATGATAAAAAAAAATGCACAGACAAAATGATCCAAGATCTTCATAATGGTAAATAACTTAATATATCTTTTATCGGAGATATTAATTGCATACTTCACAACTCCAGGAACTCAAATCTTTGGTGTCAAGATTCATGCACGAAACTCAACATACCAAACGGAGTCAAATCCATACTGGTAATCATTTCAACTATTAACTAGTGTGACGTCATTCCAACTTCGAGAGCTAGCCAATCACTAGCGTGCAGTGGGCGGGGCTTAGTTGCAAAGCTAGGTGGATTTTGCTATATTATGCCAGGATCTTGTTCCTTAGCCTCTTGAAAGGGCCAGGTTCGTCATGGGGGTGCCAGGCTGGTTATGCAACCATGGCACTGATGCCAAGGTAAGGCAGTCAGAGGGCGTGATTCCTCTGACAGAAGCATCTACTAATATCTGTGATAATGGCATGGTGCCAGATGTGGTACTTGTGTGGTGAGGGCCTAAAGGCTCTGCTATGTACAATTTAAAGTTTTCCATGCCCTTGGCAGCATGAAGGGAAGTCAAAAGACTTACGGTACTAGAAGATCTGGCAATCTGCACTCTGCATTGGCAGAGTGCGAAGCAAAGTAAAAGTGGGGAGCTGCTATAAGGCTTGACAAAGGAATTCATGAATGGGCAAGGTTGTCAAGAAAATACTATATTAAGAGATTTAAAAAAAAATTATCTAAGTGGTAAAAGAAAATATTACAAGAAGAAGTCAAATTACAAAGTTATAAGAAGTATTAATAATGGGAGAAACCTGGCACCCTATTCTGGTTTAAAGTGCCAGAATCCTTCATAAGATGAGGTGAGGCAAAGTGTCAGATTGGCACTAGTGCCAGGGGAGCTCAGCGGCTCTCTTTAGGCTACCTGGAGTTGTCTATGCCTGTTGACCTTTCTTCCTTGGCTCTCTCTGAGGTTGGTGTTTTTACGTCGTAGGGAGGACTTAGGGTAACTGGGTTCAAGAAAGATGTTGATATGCCACCTGTTCTGCTTCTTTAACAACCAAAGCAGGGGTATTCTTTACAAGCTCTACCACAAGTCATCGCAGTTCCTTGGGTTCATCGGTCAGTTGAGATATGGCAGAATCCTGACTCATAATCTTGTCTGCAGAGGACTGGGAAAGAGAGAAAGAGGTCGTGGTGGTTGAAAGAGGCTCGCAGGTCACCATGACCAGCTCAGTGGCTCTAATAAATACAAGAAATAGGATGCTAAGGCTATGTGTAATATATACACGGCATTGTGCCAAGACACCATGGCCAGGAGAGCACCTATACCATGTCCTTATTCACACGTTAGTCATTTGATCTTCCAGCTGTAGCACTGAGGGCCTAGCCCTTTGATGTGGGTAACCTTCTAGTGACTTCTTCTGGGAAGCGCTGGGTTTGTAGTTGCTGAGTTAGGTGAGGATATAGAGTCCTGTCTGGGGCAAAGGGTGGAGCCTTTAGGAATGGGAAGTTTCTCAGCGTCCACGAAGGATGGAAACTGGCACTGCTTAGGGAACACAAGTGGCACTGGCAAAGAGTGTGAATTAAGTTTGGGATCTCCGGAAGGGAGATTTATGGTGTGCTTTGCCACTGGTATTATGCCAGGACCTGGCACAGGAATCAATTGGTAACTGGCTTGATGTTCGGGAAGAACGGAGCATGGCACTGCTCAGGGAACGGAAGTGGTTCAAGGTAAAATTGTGGCCTCAGGAAGGGAGATCTGTGGTGTTCTCTGGCAATGGCATTAGGGCAGGGCTCGGCACAGGAATTAGATTTGTCAGGAGCTCGACGTTCAAGATGGTCAGAGCCTGCCAATGCTCAGGGCATGCAAGTGGCACTGGCAGTGGGTTTAAGGTGGGTCTGTGGGAGAATTTGGCACTGGTTGGCACTATCATGTCTCTGATTGTTAGAGGAAAGGGTTCCTCTTCAATCAGGATTGGCACTGGAGCGTGAGGTCAAGATGGAGCCGCAGGTTGCGAGTCTGTGGAGCCACCAATGCAGGATGTAGAAAAGGAGGGCCAACACATATCCTCAGTTTGCAATGCTGGGGAGCTGCCAAGGCATGAGATAGGAGAGGAGATGAGAAAGCTGACAGGCTCCGTAGCAGAGCTGCTGTAGGGGACAGGGATCATATCCATAAGTTCTGCAATGAATACAGTGCCATCTGGCACTGGTGAAGAGCCTCCTATGCTAGAGGCTGGCTCTGCTTTGTCTAAGGTAGAGGAGGAAAAAGTTGAATGTGACCGAGGGTTGCATTTTGCAAGAGGGTCCTCTGGCTCTGACACCGGAACAAGCTCAGGCACAAGGATTTGAGGAGTGACGTCAGCGACGTCAGAATCAATAGTGCCAGGATCTAAAGCTGGGAAGGGCTCAACGACCGATGGGGACAAAACCCTGCACAGGTCAGGTGGAGGCACTGACTTGAGGCAAAGCATTAACTTATCTGCTGGAGGTGAAGGCGATGTGGGCGTCAGCCCTGGCTCTCTCTCAAGCCTGGGCCCATTGAACAAGTGGCATAGATCTAATCTATCCAGCAGGGGAAATGGTGTCCATGGAAGATAACCCGTCAGGAGACAATGGCCTTGGATGATGTCGTAACATCCATGAATTCTCTCCACCACTCCTAGGGGACACTGTGTTATTGTGTGGTCTGTTTCACCTAGGAGTGTTCTCACCTTTAGATGGATTGTGGGGTTGGTATAGGTGATGCCATCTACCCACTCGAAGGTCATTCCTTCATTCTCGGCAACTTGGGTGCCTTGGGTAGCACATGTCATGCAATGAGGGAGACCTTGGCTTCTATAGTGGCCAGGGGTTTTCCCCACCAATAAGTATAGGGAGACTCATCGTCAGGGAGAGCAACATGATGGAATCTCCATCTTAGGACGTCCTGCAAAGAGCTGTGTGATGTTATGGACCTATTTGGACACTGGATAGAATCTGGTAATGTCTGTGCACGCTACACATAGTGCAGAGCCTCCTCATCCACCTCTTGTAGGGAGCCCAGCCCTTGGGTTGTGGCTCTGGAGCAGGTGTACGCAGTGGCACTGGGTCTGAGGAAGGGCCAGGGTTAGACACCGGCTGAGTGGTCCTTGCAGGGCACTTCCATTAATTCCAGGTGTGGCCGTAGCCTTTGGACATACAGCAATATGCCTTACTGAAATCTCTTTTGGAGGGAGGCTACCGACGGGGTCCCCTCTCGGCTTGGCTCTAAGGGTGTCGTTCTAGCCAACCAGATAGCATCATGTACAGATATTCTTGTAACCTATACCCAGTATAACCTACTCCCTGTCCACACCACTCACAGGCAGCAACTGCCTCTTCATAGGTGGTCATTTTGCTGAGTTGCTAAGGGTTCAATATTTCAACTACTCTGGAGGATTTGGTGTGGATGGGTTATCAGGGCAAAAGTGGCACTGCATGGGAGGGCTAATGCTCTAGGGTGTGCAGTACAGGCACAGATGAATAAGTAATGAGGGGCCATGCCAGGAAGAGCATGGAATGGAAATGGCACTCTGAACGGGCAGAGTATAATGAAATGGGTTAAAGGTGGGCTTATAGGGCTCTGACTATAATAACAGTATTCCTTTCGGTAAGGTGGCACTGGCACTAAGTGTGATGGTGTTCTAGAGAACAAGCAGGAAATGGGTTGGTTCCGCACAGTGGAGGTGGCTGGTACTGGGCCTGCTATTAAGGGCAGTAGTTCAGGTGAGTGCCTGGGAATACTATGGAGAGGGTGGCACTGAGAGCGTTCCTTGGAGTGAGTGGGTAGCATTCTAGGACCCAAAAGGGTTTACCTGAAATGCTGTTAGGGTGATGGATAAGCTGGTGACACTCAGTGCCAAAGGCGCAGTGAAACCTTTCAACTGTAACAATAAGAACAATAATAACCAATAAATCAGTCAATCAACATAGTGCTGGTGTGTCAACCATACAACCAACCAATGCGTAAATGGAGAATATTACCTTTTTAAACAGATATTCTTGGGGCTTTTGTGTTAACACCAATATTATATGTGCACAGTTTGACCACTTCTCAAGTGACAATCAACATTTATTGTACCTCCTGATAACCAGGCGTCTTTCTAGTTCTTGGTGTCACTTAATTGGTTAATGTACTCATTTTAGTTGTGAAGATGAGATAGGTAGTTATACGAGTGTGGCCTGCAGTGTGATTGTAGCGTGACTCCTAAATTTTACTCAAGTTCTAACAGCATCTGACTAGGGACCACACTTGTAAAAAAAATAAAATAAAATAAAAGCTACTGTAGAGGTAATTTCAATGGGGACTAAGGGAAAATCAAGAATTGACTTAATAGGATATAATTACACAAATCAGAAGAAAATTACACAGGAGCTGAGTCACTAGCTCCCTGGCACTGTAATTACGTTAAGTCACAAAGCAAATAGCGCCACTAGCAAATCAGTATAAGATAAGCTTCTCTACAATATATTTAAGATTAACAGGATCCTGCAGAGAGGATAACCACGATGGATTTAAGAACTTCTAAACTTAGATGTAGGTTAAAAGAACCTTATAATACAGTGAATCACAATCAATTTAAGAACCTCTAAAATTAGATTAAGATTAAACAGAATTGTGTAACATAGGGTCACAATTAAATATATCTTCAGATGCAAAATCTTGAAGGAATCTTCTCACAGGGAAGGTTAGGGAAGGCACCGTGCATAACAGATGCTACAAAACTGCACAGTCAGCTATTCTGCAATACAAATGCACAGTCACTCGATTGCAAAACAATTAACACGTTTAACTTGCGAATGCTGAAGGTTGAGAGGGAAATCACTCAAAGAACAAATAAAATCCAAACTGGTTAACACTTCTGAGTTACTTTACACAAGTGAAAATAAACCGCTTCACGTAGGCTCCAAAGGAGATTGCAAGGGAGCAAATATGAGAGCAAAATAAGAAGTATAGTAAAAGAAAATGTGTGTCAGACAATTCCAATTCTCACTATATTTTTATCCTGGAGATAGACGTCTTGATGTTGAAGCTAGACTCTGAATTTACTACAAGGGGTCAGTGGGATCAGATCTAAGTAACACATCTAAAGATCACTTTGTGTGAGAGAGGGAGGGAGGTCAGAAGACTGACCTACAAGGATCTGTCTGCTAGTAAGTTGCAAACTCTCGTGAGCGACCTATGGCCTCTCTTTATGTGCTGGCTTTTCCTACTTCTCCACCTCTGTCCAAGGCGGGAGATGACCATTAAACTTTCCAGCTCCCTGTTGGCGTCTTGTTGACAGCTCAGGATGCAGGGGTACTGGAAAAGGAATCGGCGACAACACACACAAAGGAGAGAACAATAGAAATACAATAACAGGACATTAAGGCCGAGAAGGTTGAGTAGGGTGGAGTTTTCCACACGAGGGTGCCCCCCATAGTGAATCGCTAATTGACAGGGAATGTCGTTTATGATCCTACTTGTGTGGTTCTAACAACCAACACACATATACTGTACTTATTCTTTCAAATTTAGATCATGGAGCCTGCCCGTGCATTTGCAATGAATAAATGTGCGTGGCAGTGTATAATTTTTCAGGATTTTCCTTGCCTTAGGCGTGACATGACAATCCTGGTTAGGAAATTCTTATCTTATCGCAACCTATGACTCAGTATATGAAATTTTTATTACTTCATAAATTCTAATAGTTGCCCTGTAGTTGTTGGATTTCTCAGCATTAACTTGAGTTTTGCTCAGTGAAGTAACACTTTTTGTTCCTCTCGTGACTTACCTTTCATCTCTGTACTAGGTACATATAGGGTGAAGTCTGTACACACTCCCTGCAGCACCTCCCTTTCCACACTGCAAATGAAAAATAAACAGACCTTTTACAGGATGCCTTCTTATAACCCATTAATTAACAATCTTGAAATAAAATGAGGAAAGCATAAGGTTTATTGTGTGTTGTCATCAAGAATAGTATTAGAGTTTCACACACATTGCCTTACTTGGGTTTGAAGGTCACCTAACCAGCTCAAATGAAAACACTTCAATTGCATTAGGACTTTTTCTGAAACAGACTTCTATATCATTAAGGCAACGAATTTTATTGATCATTCTGCATGTATTTTGAAACAGAAGTTTAGACTTATAAAGTTTGTTTTTTATGAGTGGTTAGCTCCAAGCTTTCCTTTGTATTTAGCTTGAACACCAAATATCCACTTTTTGTCAGAAAGCTAGAAAACTAAACAGAAATAAGCTACCTTGTATAAGACAAAGTTTCTTTAGGCCCACCTTCCTCTTCTCGTCATTTATGTAGATCTTTTTATTTCCTTGTTTTTTAAAGAAAAGCTGCTTTGTAGTACCAAAAGAACCACCGCTTCCTGGCTGGTTGGCCATCTCCTACCCGTTCCATCCTTGGACTTGGTTTTCACTCTTCGTCGGATTCCTGATATCTGGACCATTGATGTATTTGTTTGCACTTGGCAGCAGACGTCTGTAAGTGTTGTAGTGTAGTCTCTTATGAATTTTTGTAGTCCTTTTCGACTGGTATTGATACAGGAAGTTTGATATTTAAACAACTACTACATTAATACCTAGAGACTTCATTTATTGGAGTTCACTTCTAAGCATCTGTTTTCTTTTCAGGAAGTCCAGTGTGAGAATGGTTATCTCAAGTGTGTGTATATTGCCAATTTTGCTTAATGTATAATTCAACATTTCATGATACTGATAAATATGCTTCTCTTAGTTATAGTGTTACAATGAAACCGGTCATAAGACGAAATATACATAGAAACTCATATGTGCAAACACTGACCCATATGCAGATTAGACCCCGTAAACATGCACACCCACTATACATTTGTATATATGCATATATATATTTATTCTGGCTCACAGCAGGACCGAACCCCGATCTCTCGAGTGAGAGTCCAGGGCATTAGCAATTCAGATGCAAAGATCATAAAGAAGTTGGAACCTAAGTACTCTGTACCTGGGGATTTTCCTGGGCAGGTGCCTAGCACCCAACATAGTACCAGCGAACTTTACCCAAATTCCCGACCCATCAGTGCTCGAGCTGCTAAAATTTCATTCGAATTACCCTTCCACCATGAGATATGATGGAAATGAGCACATGGGAACATGTTTCACTGAAATACATTTCTGACTCACAGCGAGACTGAACCCCACTCTTTCGACTGAGAGTCCAGGGCATTAGCAATTCAGACATAGAGTTCATAAAAGCCCGAGGTTTTGTCGCGCTGTGAGTCGGAAATTCATTTCTGTGAAACTTGTTCCCATGTGTTCATTTCACCTGTATATTATATATATATATATATATATATATATATATATATATATATATATATATATATATATATATATATATATATATATATATATATATATATATATATATATATATATATATATATATATATATATATATATATATATATATATATATATATATATATATATATATATATATATATATATATATATATATATATATATATATATATATATATATATATATATATATATATATATATATATATATATATATATATATATATATCTTCATATATATATATATATATATATATATATATATATATATATATATATATATATATATATATATATATATATATATATATATATATATATATATATATATATATATACATATATATACACATATATAAATATACATATGTATACATATATATATACATATATAAATATATATATATATATATATATATATATATATATATATATATATATATATATATATATTTGTCACGCAGTGATCAAGTACCTGGTTATTACATAAATACTAAAGCCAAAAATTTACCTCACTTCAGCCAGATACCTGAAACTTCATAACAATATTACGACTGAACACTAAAGGAAACAGTGATCCCTTAAAACTTGCTTAACACTTGAAAAATCAATCTAAGTTTATCAAGTTATGAGTGATGTAACAACTGTTAATAACAAATAAACTCGGGGAAAAAGGGCATCACCCCATCAAACACTATAATTGCTTCCCTGGTTCTAATTCACTTTGATAAAATCAAAGAACATTACAGATATATCACTTACCTTGTACACATACACAAATATCTCTAATCACTGGTGGTCAAAATGAAACACTGTGCTGTTAAAACTTTAAACAAACAAATTTATTTCTAAGTTCAGAAAGTTATAATTGGAGTTCACAATCTCAAAAAGATTTACTATTACTTGATGACAATGTAAGATTTAATTAATTCTTAAACAACTTTAATTCACAAAACTTTAATTTATCAAGAAATTAAGTTAACTAAGCAAAATTCAAACTATTAAGATCTATTCCAGATTTGAAAAAGAAATCTCAAGAAATGGAAATCAGTACAAGTATTCAATGTTAAAATATCAACACATAATTTCGGGTAACACTGTAAAATTATGAGCAAATAAGAATAATATGAAAACAAGGACATATTAAAAATTAATATGCAGCAGAAAATATACCAACAGCAATTTCACTAAGACAAAATCTGTTTAAAGATTATATCTATCTCTCAAAAAGATTGCATCCACTTTTTAAAAGATCATATTCACCTCTTACCAAAATCATAAATTAAGTTTTTACCAAAACCACTCAAGTTTTTACCGTGGTAAAAAACAAGCAAATAACACATTACCTTACTCCTCTTTGCACTCCATTACACAATTCCTTATTTCTCAGTAAATACACTTTACAATGCCTGTACAATGCAAGTATTTTTAACCATTCACAAAATTTATATGTATTGTAAGAGAGTGACCATAACGTGACACCCTTCTATATAAGGATGGGTTGAGAGAGAGAGAGAAATTGCCACCTTATCCTACCAGCTCCTTATTCTAACTAACTACTTTTGTTTCATCAATGCCTGTTATGACTCCAAACCTGGGCTACCAGTTAGTCATTTAAAGAAAGAGGTTACACTGACAGAATCTTAGAAATAAACTGAGTTCCTCTTTCTACACTAGAATAAACAGAATACAGAATTACTTCTTCTATAGAATAAACAGCCGATTCTTGGATTTATTTTTTAGCTCAGAAAGCAATATATGTTTTGCCCCTTATCTGAATGATTGACAGATAGCTTCCTGGCTGGACACTTGTTCAAACAAACACAGGTCTCTGAACGAGTCTTGGCTATCAACCTGTCATCCCTCTTCAAAGATAACTTAAGTGCTCTCCCTTGCATACCCATTTCTTGACCGGTTAGGTACACAACAGTGCAAACATGACCACAGGATGATCTTATCTGATCTGATCACCAAAATAACCCTCTTTATAGAATTTGAAACTCCCAGCATCTCCCACAAAACATAACACATATAAGCATTGCACAACAATGCACACATGACAACATTTGAAATACCTAAAAGGAAAATTATATAAAAATACAGACAACATACCAAAAAATACAGAACACACATTACTTTTACAGAATATTCACATTTTGTGATATATATATATATATATATATATATATATATATATATATATATATATATATATATATATATATATATATATATATATATATATATATATATATATATAGGTGTGGTGTGCATGTGTACAGAGAGAGAGAGAGAGAGAGAGAGAGAGAGAGAGATTCACAATATATTACTTTTGATAATCCAATTTTAGGAGAATTACTAATGGTGTCTACTGAATTGATCATTTAAGTTTTGTGAATTAATCATTTAAATTTTCAGGTGTACAGACAAGAATTTTCCTTTTTACATTCGCTCGCGTAATTCAGCACATGAATGTTTCAGTGGCCTCTAGTAGCAATGGAAGATATTTACTAAAATATAGTTTGGCATAATTCTGAACGAAGGTAGATAGATTTAATTTCAGTGTAGGCTCTGTTCCACTTTTAATTAATGACTTGAAAAGACCCAAATAATATTCTTAAGGAGCGATGAGTTTTACTCCTTCCATTATGTATCTCCACTAGAATCGAGTATTTCTATTTCATCAAAATTGCAAGGAAATATTAGGCTGTTAACTTCAGTTTTCAATTATATGGGAGGCAGGGGACTATCATTAAGCTTGTTGATATAAGGCGATATACAATCAGCCTGCATTACAAAACACATGACTTTTCTTTTATTTAGTTTTTGTTGTGGTATGCCGTATCTCCAAGAAATAAAAAAATAACACATCTTCGTTTTTATAATTGTAGCGTCTGAAAATATTCTAAAATCATGAAGAGTTTCCAATAAATTCGATTATCCTACTTCTTAAACTTTAGACTCCACAGTACCAGCCCAGAGATATGTGAAATCATGTAATGCTTAAAAAACGTGAATGATGTTGCCCCTTTTCCATATGCCTGCGTTTCAATGTCTGATTATTGCGATGTATTTGAGAAATGGCTAAAAGATATAGACTTGACGT